>NW_006382894.1:0-3343 GCF_000327345.1 Myotis davidii
CAATTTACTTAGCATTGCTTGAGTAGGGCTGGATTTATGCTGCGCCTTGGCATTTTTTGGCTTGGTACCTCTCAGACCACTAGCCATGCATTTGTATGAAAGCTGGTCAAAGTTAGTCCAGTCATTGGCTATAAAAAAAACCCCTCTTCTCTTTGAAACTGGTTGGCATATGTAGGGTTTGATCTTAATGCCCTGACCTCATCATTAGTGCCACTAAGCTAATAAGCCACAGATATTCTTAAAGAAAAACAATGTTTTTTATATTGACCCTAAGTAGTTGCTACTACTATTTAAATATGTCTAGTGACATATTTAAGGACCAAGAAACCACTATGAAAGTGATGGTTTCTATGCAAAATTAGAAAATAATTTCCATTTTTATGACATTTCAATGCTCTCAAGACCATCTCATCCCTGTTGGAAAATTATAAGAAACAAAAGAGTGAAGGGTCCAACACCAAGAATACGGTCTCTATTGCCAAGAATCCAGAGTTTGAATACCATCTCTGTAGCTTACTTGGGGATGACCCTGAACAAATTACTTAATCTCCTTGTTCCTCAACTTCCTCATCTGTAACATGGGACCTGCTTCATGGAACTGATGTAAGGGTTTTAAAAGTTAATACATTAGAACATATTAACTTAGAATTTTTCTTGGTACATGGTAAGCACCATACACATGATGCTTATTTGTTCTGTTTTGGGATTAGTTGCAGAGTCTGTTGCAAAGGTTGAGGTATCTGAACAGCCAATTTATTATGCACTCATTTTCTCTCCTTAGGCACAGCTTATATAACCTGTTATTAGCAGAAACAGTTATATAGTAGGGTCACTAACAAGAAAAATGTCTTATGCATGACTAGTATAGTTACTTTTTCAAAATTCAGTAGTATCAGCTCTCTCAACTTATCTATACCTCAGTCTTGGAAGGCAAGCATTGTTGCTTCATTGGACAAATGTGAAATGCGAGACACTGAGACTTTGTCATTTACCTCACTGGATGGATCCAGAACCAAAGCTAAGGTGTCTTGTCTCCAAAAAGCATGTTCATCTGGCCATTCATAATGTATAGAGGCCCAAAGTGTTGGAGCAAAGGGAGATGCTTCCAAAATCCCAGTCCTCTTTTGAGAAATGAGGAACAAGAACCCTTGGGTGACTAGTTGACTTTGAACACTTCTTTGAAAGGAGGCATGACGGTGATATCCATGTAATTTCACCTTCTAGAAAATTTTAGGAAATAACATAATTTCCTCAAGGTGCACAAGAAAAGTCTTCTTTGATGAAAGGCTGCTGCTGTTCAAGAGCCTTCCCAGACTGGATTCTTGGACTCCACTCAGACTGAACACTATAGTTCACCTATAGGTACCAGATTATGCAATATGATCTGGTGGAGTCCCTCCTCAGGCCAACTTCAAGTCTTCCTCTTCCTCTGCCAGCAAACCTCAACTTTTCATTTTTTGCAATTATTAGTTCTTTTGGTTCTTCTCAAATACCTACTGGAGAAGAGCTCATTATTTGGACCAAGGACCTTTCTCAGGGTGCCATGAGAGAGGGGGTAAGGGAGAGGTGGTCACAAGGCACTATCATCTTGATAGTGTTCCAGGCAGAAAGAGGCTTCCCCAACTTAACCATGAAATGAGTAGTGGGAGCTTCAAGGTTGGATACCTGTGCAGGTATCACGCAACCAGTTGTTTGGGGACCCTGGATATTGGAATGCCTTGTATCTTCAGTGGCTGGTAGGCTAGACATTTTGAATCCAAAAGAGAGTTTGGGTGTTCTCTGAATTCTCTGGGTCTTTGTAGACCTTGTCCAGACATCATACACCATGCCAGCATTCCTCGAGGCCTCGGTGAAGAGCCCATCTCATCCCTCTAGCAGATTTCTTTCTGATTTCACAGCCCATACAAAGAATCAGACACACTAAAAACAGGCACAAGATCTCCCAAGGAGATTTCTCATTGTTCTCAACAACAATGGACTACAAAGCCTTTGTTCTTTTATGCAGCCAGGCATCTTTAACAACCAGGGTGGCAAAAAATAGGTTTGCACTGAGCTGCTGCCCTGGCAAAGTTCCATCCTACACCTCTGGGTGAGACATCAGCAGGCTCTGACATCATAAAGCATTACTTTTGGTTGCCCGGAAAGTTCAAATCCTCAGGCCTTATTAGCTGTTAGATGAAGGCGATGACAACCCAGCATTTTGTTTGTCTTTATCTATATGCGAGATCATGTTTAAAACATAGCAAAGAGCTGTTATTTGACATACAATTCCTTAACTGCAGTAAGCTGTAGGCCTATTTAATGCATTGTTTAGTCTTACATTGGCTAAAGCTACTTAAAGAAGCACTTGGCAAGCTCTGGCTTTTCATTCTTGGCATAGCTGCCCCTCTTACTTTTTCACTGAACCCTGAATACCGAGAAAAACCCTTCACTTACTTTGCATCTGGCATATTGCTTTATGTAATTGGCCGGAATTTTTGCACATGGCCCTCTGCATTTGTCCTAGGGTAATTGATGGCTTTGCAATATTTGATCAGCAGCCGCATGGACACGAAGAGAAATTGTGCAACCAGAGGAAACCACACAGTCTTTTAAATTAAAACATTTTACGTTAAACATTCAGCCATTCTGCAGGGATAAGAGTTTATATGCCCCCCAAAGAG
Source organism: Myotis davidii (assembly GCF_000327345.1). NCBI lineage: Eukaryota > Metazoa > Chordata > Mammalia > Chiroptera > Vespertilionidae > Myotis > Myotis davidii. Next base: position 2,664 of record NW_006382894.1, read on the forward strand.
TGCATGGTGAAGACCCTGGAAGACACCCAAGAACCTGGTCATTGATTAAGTATCCATTTCTGTACTATCTCCCTCATAAAACTACCTCATTGTTCAAAGGAAATAACCTGGAAAACTGCTACCAGCCTTTGAAAAATAATCTAGTCAAACACCAAGAATGAAACACAGAGAGAAGTGACAGACCCAAGGTCGCACTGCTAACTAGTGGCAGAGGCAGAAGGAGATATTGTCAATTCTGTTTTCTGATTCCAATGCAGTGTTCTGCCTTTAGTAGCAATGAAGCCTGCCTATGTCAAAGTCACCTGATATGGCAAACTGATCAGGAGGGGCCTCCGATCAAGCTCATCCAAATGAATGTAGGTTTTGGTGACTCTCTCATTCCAATAAACTCACCTGAGACTTCAGTTAACACTTTTGTTCTGTGCTGTAGAAATTCGTACAAACTGAAGTGACTCCCTACCTGTTACCTATACTGTGCTCAAAGCCCTCAGATGTGCTTCAGGCCTTCCAAGTCCACTTCAGGTCATAACTTGGAGTGTATTATATCTTATACTACTCTGACTCTGGTCACTCTCTCCAATGTCAACTTGGGTAAAACTGCTTTGGAATGACTTAGCAAAGCTGTGCTCCTGGAAAATCTGAAACAATCTGACCAGTTGTTGGATCAGCTTTTTTTTTTT
>NW_006382895.1:0-3348 GCF_000327345.1 Myotis davidii
GTAAGAAGAGGAGAATTTAGAGAAAAAGAGAAGCTTAAATTCAAGTCTTGGTTGAAAAATTATTATACAATCTATTAGGCTGACCAAAATTCTGATAGACCCTGTTGCTGTAGGAATACCCTTTTCAGTAAAGCTTCCCTCTTTTTCCTACTCAATTTGCTCCATATTCCCCATTCCTTTAAAAATGGATAGTCCTATAGAAATGGTTCAATAGGACTGAAAAAGTTCTACTAATCAGTGAACTATGGAAAAGAAAGGAGTGATCCAGGGCCAAAACATATAAGAAAAGAGACATTCAGGGAAACAAGCTAGAATAAAATGTGAAGTGGGTCATGGAAGAATGAGAAATGGAAGCAGCGCTAATTGTTTAAGAACCCACAGATTCCTTCTTTTTTAAACCCCTGAATATTGGTTAGAAGCCTGGGGAGCAGGAACTTTGGTTCCAGCCTCTAAACCATAAGCATGTTAATCAGCAGCTTTGTGAAAAAATCTGTACTTTGCTCCCGCCCATCTGCCTAGTGGCCATTGCAATTGGTTATGTCACAATTTCAAATGCTTTGCCCAACACGAAGAGCAGAATGAGGGACCTAATGATTTTGTCTTTCCCCTAATGGCAGCTTTCTCAAGTCCTCAGACTTCTGACTCCTATTACCAGCGTGTGAAACATCATTCCGTTCTTCCCCATTTGACTCGGCATATATGAGGGAGATAGAAAAGGGAATGGCAGTTCATTGGGATGGGGCCCCGAGTAAGTTAAATGCCTCCTGCATAAATGTGTAGTATCTCTTTCCCGGGCTTAGGTAATTGCTTTTTTATTTATCTCAAATCATTTTCATCCTTTCCCAATGCCTAATAGAGTCACTCCCTTCATGCAGTGGATTTTCATCACAGAAGCTCACAGGATGCAAGCTTTGCTGATAAAAATAATAAATAAATAAAATCATGGAGTCCATATTACAGCAAGTGGAAACTGAAAGTTTTACATTTATATATGAAATTAAAATTGCTTTCTGCCCATATTCTACAAAATGAAAACCATAGCTCAGTCAGGCAGCAGACAGAGGTTGGCTGCATTTTAGGCGGAGAAGTCTGAAAGTTCTTTTTCAGGGCAAGCATCCTTCATGGGCCATGCAGACATTTATTCATGAGTAAATATGGCAGTATTCATTCTAATCATATATGGTATCTATCTTGAGCAAGAGTGAAAGTCTAAGTGACGAAAGAAAAGATTAATATCTTTGAAATGAACATGGGCTGATGAATACTCCCCTTAAAACAGTTGGGGGGGAAAAGGGGGGAAAAAAGGAAGGAAAGAACTGAGTGAACAAAAAGAAAGCCAAGATATGAAGAACGCATGATCACTCTACACTGAACCATGATCTATGTCAAAAGGCTTGTTCCTGAACACCAATCAGAACTTTATATTTTTCCCCTTAACCAGACACTCCGGGGACTGTGATCTACAGTCCGTGCAATTGTTTTAGTGAATAAAGAACCACAGGCCCTGCATTATAAAAAAGAACACATTTCACTTATGAGAGACCTTTTTCATCACTGAAGTGTGGTTATTTCACAATGCCCTGGAGGCTCTATAGCTAAAAGACATTTGCTACTAGTAGACACATATGGACAATAAATATGATAACACAGAACAGTTATGCTCTGTCTGTATTTAGCCAACATAATGGAAATATGCCTAATTTCACAAACACTTTTACAGGAAATAGTACATGTGACTTCATATTTGCTTCAGTTTTCTCTGCTCTTGGACTTGACAAATGGTGACTTTTCTAGGAAAACGAATACTTGGGACAGTAATCAATCTATAGATTAAGAATGGCCGTGACTCCTACATTCTGCTCCCAGAACAGACACCATTATTCATTACGGCACTCCTCTACCAACCAATATTTGAGAACACACAAGGCAGAGACTAGCGACTTCCTGTGTCTCAGTTTCTTAATCATTAGCATGGGCAGGCAAAAGCCTTGGATTACATGGTTTCAGATAAAATAAAGAATTCCATAACTGAAAGTATTTTTAATAGTCAGTATAATCTCATTTTAAAGATGTCAGAGTTAAGGCCAAAAGTGAAGTGATTTGCTCAAACCAGCAGTTACTTGTACAGCAGAAAAGGACCTACAAGGAGAAAGAAATAGTCCAACTCATTAGCTTATAGAGAAGGAAACTGAGGCAGAGAGCAGAAAGATTTTGTCTAAGAGCAGCTGCCAAATCCTGTGCCAACCTCAATAAAATGAGGTGGCTTCCCAGACTACTGGGTTGCAAAGGGTTCTCAAGCTGAATTTGAGTCGAATGGGTCAGTGGATCCATTAGCAATGTCTCTCAGGTGTGAGGGGAGGGGAGGGCATATTCTGAGCCCGATCGCACCAAAATAACTTCAGGGTAAGGATCAGATTCCCAAATAATGCCCTTCACTTTGAAGGAGAAAATGCTTTTCTCATGTTTGCATAAATATTCTACTTCATATGAAAGCAATATTGCTCCCTAGCTATAGTTAAGTTGGCATTCTGATTTACTACAACAGTTCTGTGAACACAGTTAATTCTCCTGAGATCCAGTCTTATAGTGCTGACAACTTCAAATTTCTGACCCTGCAAGTTTCAATTAAGGTCAAGCTCTGGAATATGGTACCATCACCAAGGTCACGTGAGGCCACTAGGAGGGAAAGCCAGCTGGCTTTCTTCTTTCAACAAGCCTCTGCCTCTTCATGTGCTACACAACATTGTCTTCGCAGTTCCATCCAGTGTATTTGCACCCAATTTTAGATAACGGGACAGAAAACCACAACTCGGAAAAGAAGTTAGGATATTTCACTTTAAAGAAGTGTTTATCACAAGGTCCCTAATAATAAGCAACTCCCCTGGCACATTTAAAATAAGATTTGATTTTGCCAAATTGTTTAAAAATAACTCCTCGGTAGCAGAGATGGACTGCATAAAGTAATATACACGTCTGTGAGTGACATCCACCAGAAAAAAAGCCAAATAATTGGCAATGTAAAACTATTTCTCATTCTAAGAATCAGATAGCATATGGCATTTCACAAGATCTGCTTTTGAAGAGGGTCATTACTATTCCACAGCGGAGTCACTAAAGGCAAAACAGATGCAGGAAAGGATTACACAGTCAGCTAGGAAAGACAACGTTGTTAACAACTTATTTTTGAAACCTCAACTAAAAAACAGCTAGCATGGAGTTTCAAGGAATTGCATTTCTTTCCTGAATAAGTCTTTAATTGTAAATAAGTGGATGTATGTGCCTTATTTAGGTTAAAAACAGACACAGTATAGCTTTTTATGGTTTATTTATTGTTCATAATTTTTTAAA
>NW_006382896.1:0-3366 GCF_000327345.1 Myotis davidii
GGGGTGCTGGAGGGGGAGAAGGATTTGGTTCTGGAACCCTTTGCAAGGAGGCAGAAGGAATCTCTTCCTGCTTAGAGTCCTTCAGAGATTGCATTCTGCGTTTGTCAAAACCTAGGCATCCCCTTTAAGCATCCCCGAGAGGAGAGCCTCTTGGGTTTTGGTGTTTATGCCTTCCACACCCAGAGCCCTTGCTTACACCATCATGTATTACGCAATTTCACCCCTATAATTACTCTGGAGCCAACAGTCATTACCCCATTTTTCAGAATTTGCTAAAGGCAAACTTCCTAGGTGTACCCCATAAAACATTAGTCAACCAGAGACTTCACTTTAAAAAAAAGCATTTTATGATCAAGCATGTTTGAAAAAAGATGCATAAATTTCCTCCCTGAATATCCCCAGTGCACATTAATCCTCAAGTAAAGACATTTATTTAAGTTTGTTGAACCCAGGGTTTCCTACACTGTGATCTCTCTGTTCCTATATAGCACCTTTGGAAATGCTGGTCTAAATAACGGAAGAATAGGTAAGAAGAAGAGGGAGGGGAGAGATGTAAATCTATGGCTTGCCACACAGTCTACCTTCTCTAACTAGTTCATTAATATGTATGTTTACCATAATATACACATTTATCACACTATACATAATGTACCCCACAGCATACCACAGTGCCTTCTTTCTTTTTACTGCTTTATCAATAATAAGTTTATCTGAATATTTGAGTGAAATGCTGAAGGGAGAAACTATGAACCCAAGGAAAAAATATACAGGATCATTTTGTGAGTAAGAGAGAATAGGAATAAACACACAGGACAGACAGGGATGCGTCCAGGCTAAGTGCCTCAACAGTGACTTAGAATAAAGAGGGAAGGTTGAGGAAGCAGCCTAGCAGACTCCAGATTTCGGGCACCACCATTAATAATACCCTTCACACTTACATGGCATCTATAGTTTGCAAAGCATCTATAAATGTACCATAAAATGGGATTCTCATGGCCAACATGGCTGGTCGGATTCTGCTTTTATGAATGAAGAAAGAAGTTACCCAATATCCATGCAATTTGTATTCCAGTTGGGAGTTTAACCCAGATCTCATTATTATTTTTAATCCAGGGCAAGGCTGTGGGATTGATGAGGAATGAGGCTAACATGGATAAGGAATAAAATCTGGGGACAAATTAAGATGCGAGGGAAAGCATCTTAAGGTCACTCATTTCACAATTCCCCTGGAACTGGCTTCATATTGCCTGCCCATTTGGGGGGCCAACATAGTGCTGATAACCTAGTCTGACATAGGACACATATTCAGCTTTGCCCCTGAGAGGTGTCGCCCCATCTTTAGCTGAGGCTGATGAGATGTTTGGGAATGTTAAGAATTAAATGGGTTTGAAGTAAGGATTTTCATAGTTTCAAATCCCTCCCCACAGATCAGGCACAGGAGTATAGGAGAAATTGGAGAAGCTGGTGAGTCAAGGGTTAGGGTGACAGGAAGAGGGAGGATTTGAGATAATCCTGAGCTAAGAGGGAGAGGCAGCTTGGCAAGGGGTAAAATTAAGAATCTATATATAAAAGGGGGAGAATTCTTCAAAAGAAGGAAAAGCAAGTGTTCAAACATCCCAGAAGAAACTTCAAGGGAGTCCTAATTAAATCATATCGATTGAATCGTAAATTATGTCCACAGTGATTACAATGCATTTCCTTCTCTCTACATCATTTCCTTAGAATTTTTTTGTGTGTGCATTGTACTAAAGCGCCAAGCATTGTGGTAAGATGAAAAAGCGGCTGGTCCCATTGTCCATTACGAGAAATGAAGCATAATCCCTGAACCTCACCCCAGAAGGAAAAGATTAGTGATGGCGGCCTTTCTGGTCTCCTGTCAGCTTTGTGCCATGCAATTACCCAAAATAATATTTTATCCCCCCAGAAAATGAAAGATGAGTTTCTAAAATCCCGGCTTCTGAAGTAGGAGTAAATCTTTCTCTTTCTTAATCATATCCAGATTTCTTCCCTCGCTGCTGCAGAGCTCTAACTTCTTCAGGCAATTTCCCTCCAGGACTCACAGGACTGGGAATTTCCTGACCTTCCTCCAGGAGCCTGTGACTCCAGTTAGGGCCTACACACCCCTCTGAGCATAGAGTGTGTCTATTCATGCCTTTGCCCCAAAGAAAATGCTTCAGTGTTTTCCTTATCACCTGCAGGATAAGGTCAGAATTTTTTAGCTCGATGTGCAAGGTCTTCGGGATGTGTCCTCAATCTCCATGTCCAGTCTCAACTGTCAACTCCACAGCTCTCGCTCCATACCTCAGACTCTCTGAGCTGTTTGCCTTCACCCCAACAGCTCGGTCATGTTTTCTCCCACCTTCCAAGGTTTGGCTTAACACCTTGCCCTAACCCAGAATGCTGTCACCATAAGCTCCCACCCCCTAAATTCTTCGTTGGGCCACATTCTTACAAGCTAGAATTTAAGTGTCATTCCAAAAGTTTTTCCTATATTCATCCCATAACCCAATATGCCTTAGACAAACACCAGTGATTTGCACAGCCATCCCACTATATATTATAATGGTCTGATTGTCTCCCTACTCTATTTATATCACACAATTATTTTTGAGTGCTTGCTGGCTATTGAATATTCAAAGCTGATCAAAACAAATATCCAGCTTATGTTGGAGAACACCAGTGATCAAATTATCACATAGAAAAATAAAAGCATTAAGTAAGAACTGTTAAGTAAAAGGAAAGGATTCTATGGATACCTAATATTATAGGCTAGGGAAGAATTCTTTGAGGAAATAATAACTGGGCTAAAATATAAACCATAAGTAAGAGTTAACTAAGTGAAGAAAGGAGGAAGCATTCCAAATAGCATGGTAAGTCCTGCCTTTATCTTAAAGCCCTGACAAACAGAGGCATGAAACCCATTTGTTGGGAGGTTGAACGCATGATGAATGAAAGAGGGCTTTAATAAATAAATGTTCTATGAATCAGCTCATGTCTCTGTATTATCAGCCAAAGAACTTAATCTGAAAGGCATTGACGCTTCCTCCTGCCCTTGGATAAGGAGAGCTGTTTCAATAGTCAATCCCAAAGGACCACCTGCCACCAAAGGCTAGTCCAGAGGAAGTCAGTAAGAAAACAGCTTCTTGGAAGTGGAGACCAGCAGTCTGCGGCCAAATTAGCTGAAACATAATGGCAATGTTGGGAAAGAGGAGAGGAAGTGGAGATGAAAGATGAGAGTAGGGATCATGCAAAGATAGTGCTGGACCTCGAAAAAGCATCTGGTGACTTCTTTAGTTTGGTCGGAAGCCAGGCATAATTATTAAGAGTAAGAACTTATTCTAGAAATGGTGAGAGGAAACCCGAACC
>NW_006382897.1:0-3371 GCF_000327345.1 Myotis davidii
TCGCCATCACTGACCTAGAGGTTACAGGGGAGGACACATCTCTTCACAGTGCAATTTCTCCATGGAGGCTGAGGAAGTTCTCCACACATTTCTTTCCCTTTTTTTAGACTGAAATGGAGATAACTTCACAGCATGTGTCAGCTGACAAGGTAAAGACTGTACTAACTAAATTCTAGACATATAAACAATCATGACCCAGAGCAGAAGAATGCTTCTTTGGTATGCCCATCGCTGAATTACCTCAAGTGTTCTTAAAACCAAGTTCTGGTAAGTCAAAGACATAATTTTATCTCTGTCTACGTCCCATGTAAAAGCACAGAGAATAGAGTGATTAAGAGCATTAAGTGATGCCATAATTCCAGGATGAGTTTCTGGAATTCCAGAAAGAGAAGAAAAAAAAATGAGTGTCCCCAAGAAAATAGGTTCTCCAGAAGCAGGTGACCACAGACAGTCACCCGCAGAGGGACCTGAGTGTTTCTGTTTTCCATCATACTTATGAGTGGATGGAGCTCATCACTTTGAGAAGCTACAATTTAGGATTAAGGCTTTAATGCTTAAAACAGATAACTTATCACCAGAAGTACTTAGGCTTGTCCACCCTTTCATGGGGTCAGTTCCCAGATCTCCATACCTTCAGTGTTATGAACAGAGATAGAATTTCCTAAAATTGAGCTGCTATTCACAAATACTATTCCCAGTCAATACCTCAGAAAAACTCAAATTTTACATTACAAAACAGATAACTCAGAGTGACTGCCTCCTGTAGAAGACCAATTCATGCTAAAAACTACTGATTCTTACAGAATGACTGCCCTTTTAAAATTCAAAACTGCATCACTCAAGGAAAATTACAACCCATATTTACTGTTTAAAAAGAGGCTAGAAACCTTAAGTGAAACAGTGTTGCTGTTTTTTTTAAAAAATCCAATTTTGTTCTCCCACATAACTGAGGATTTCCATCTCTTCCTAATCACAAAAAGAAAGGCTGTTTGGATTAACAGCAATAGTTACCTGCCACTCACTGCAGTTCCGATGTTCTGACCTTTCTGAAAGAGACCGGCTTTGCGTTTCCATATCTCCTGCATGAACTATTGAAAGGGATTGATAGTTGGGTTCCTTCCCTCGGGTCCCTTGACTTTCTAATCTGCCTTTGGCACTGTTAGCAGAATTATCTTCCTAAATCATCATAATCATGTTATTCTCCTGTTTCGAATCTTTAAATAGCTCCCTATTTACTACAGATTGAAGTTCAAACTTCATACCAGAGCATTCAAGAAACCCCACAATCAAAACGGGTCTCACCTTTCCAGTCCCCTGTATCACAACAAAGCTCAACACACCTTAGACTCCAACTGAGAGTACACCAAGACCTGTCCATGCCTTTGGGACGTTACTCACACGACTTCCTCAGTCCGTCCACTTGTCTGCCACTGAAATTAATATCAACCTTATTCCACAAGTATTCTACCTTCTTCATGACGATGTTCTGGATCCTCATAGTCATAATTACTTGTTCATTCCTTTGCATGCCCACCATCCAGGTTTTATCTTGATTAGTATTACAGATGGTTTTATCATGGTTAGTATTACAGATGGTTGCCTATACTGCCCTCTTTCCTGTTAAATGAGATGCTATCTTCTTTAACTTCAGATTGCCAGAAATACCTACCAAACAACTCTGTATATGGTGGTTGTGCATTAATGTTTGCTGAATAAAATAATGACTGCATCATGCAATCGCCCAACCAATCAGTAAGAAGGAGAAAAGATAAAGCTCTAAGTCAAAGACAGGGCTTTGAGCTCCTGCACTTACACATCATCACAATAGGTTTTTCAGGATACAAGACTAACATGCCAAAATCAAGTAAGCGTATGGATGTGTATGTTTGTATGCAAGAACACATAGACATGCACAATTTTTAATTCAGTATCATTTATATTTCTCAAAAATGAAATAGTTACCAATCTAACAAACCATATATAGGACTTACACAATGAAAACTACAAAATGCTGATGGAAGAAATCATAGCAGATCTAAAATAATGTTTTTGAATTGGAAGACTCAACATAGGAAAAATATAAATTCTCCTCATATAGACATACGGCTTAAATGTAATTACCATCAAATTCCCAGCAAGAATTTTTGTAGACATACACAAGACTGATTTAAAATGTATTTGGAAAGGCCACAGAACTAGAATAGCTAAGACAACCATGAAAAAGAATAAGGGAGAAGTGCTGTTCTACCTGATTTAAGACATTACATAGTTACAGGGATCCAATCTGTGTGAGGCTGGCAGAGAGCAGACACCCAGATCAATGAAAGAGACCAGAGAGTCCAGAAATAATCAAATCTTTGGGATCTAGGACTCGGCAAAGAGCTCTTAGATTCAACACCCAAAGCACCTGATAAACTGAACTTCATCAGATTAAAAAATGTTGCTCTTCAAAACACTTAAGAGGATGAAAATACGAATTACAGACTAGGTGAAACTATTTTCAAACCATGTATCTGATGAAGGAATAGAATTTAGAATGTATATAGAACTCTCAAAACACAACAGTTTGAACAGTTGAACACTGATTTAATGCAGAATAGGTAGCTTGCCCAAAACATGTCATTTAAATCGGCGTATATGACATGACTGAGGGGAAAGGAGAACATCTGACCATTCTGCTCCTACTGAAAATGTCAATGGTCCCATTGCCACTACGAGGAAAGGGAGAGAATGCTCTCCATAGCAAAGTTCCATGCAGTAGCGCCCCTTTATCTGTGAAACTAGAGCCTTTAATGGTACCAAACACTATACTAGTACATACTATGCCTTTTCCTACCCAAAACATAGCTTCTCACTTAGCACTTTACAGCTTCTCGGTGGCACATCTGAGTTACCAGCACCACTACTCTTGAGCTTCGGGGCCACTAGTAAGTAAAGTAAGGGTGACGTGAACACCAGCACTGAGCTACGTAGAGCTGGGAGACGCTGGACAAAGGGATGACCCATGTCTCAGGCAGGATGCAGCAGGATGGCACCCAATGGTGCAACTCAGAACAGCACACAATTTAAAACGTTCAACTGTTTATTCCTGGGATTTCCCACTTAGTATTTTTGGACCATGGGTAACTGAAGCCTGGGTAGAAAAACTGCAGCTAAGGGGGAACAACTGTACTTTACTCAATGAAGAAGCTAGAAAGAGCTCGTTTTGGTTGTTGTTGTTTTTAACAAAAGAGCAAACTAAATATCTTCAAATGGCCTGAATGTTATTAAACCTGCTACCTAATTATAATAGCTCACTCTCCTTTCAATAGTTTTAATTTTGTTTTATTAGTTGAGAATTTATATGAAAAGAAGGGCCTGTTACAATGGCT
>NW_006382898.1:0-3199 GCF_000327345.1 Myotis davidii
ATTTTGACCCATCTCATGTTAAAAGTGTTTTGTATCAAGTAGATACAGTGGTCCTCTTTAGAAAGCAGTTTTAGTTCTGGGAGTTCTCACACCAGATAAACTCAAACTGGGCTTAGATGTCTGTCGCTTTTCAACCAGTTACTGACATAATTGGTTCCTCCCCATATGAGGAAATACTGAGTCAAATAACTCTTGCTATGTACTTCTTCGACCCTTTGCCTGGCTATGGAGCTCTTGTTAGAAGCAATGAAGGGAAACATATTTGCAAGGTAATGGCTGAAGTTGGCCATTTCCCCCAAAGTGTGAAGTGCTTTTAGGTAATAACTTCAACTACTTATTGTATTGTTGGTTACTTTTACTTCTGGACTGGTGGGTAATAGGACTGCTGAGCAAGATAAGGTAAATTACTTTCCAAGCTCGGAACATTAATCTGGATGTCCTAGAGCACAGATACAGGTTTTCCCCCTTATTTCCTAAGGCTGCGACTAAACTCTAATCACATACTATCAATTTGGTAGATGCTTGTTAGTAAGTTATTCTTGCCACAAAAGTGACCAAACTCCATTTTCCCTCCCTACATTGAATGTTTCTGGTGTGCATTTGTGTCTGTATGTGTGTGGGTTGGGAAGTGATGTGGTGTAGAAGTGTTGAGAAATATATTATTATCGAGGAATATTCTCCTGAAGCAACTAAACATTCTGGGTAGAGAAAGCAATTTGCTCAGGTACAGACATTCATTGAACTCCTCCATGTGCTAGGCACTGACTTGGGAGCTTGGCCATCCTATGTACCAATGGGAAGATTGCCTACTTAGTCATGGCCCAGAGGCAGGACAAAAGAATGGAAGTGGGACATTTGTGAATTCCACGCAACCCATTCATTAAGTTAGCATGTATTTACTGAGCACCTATTATGTTCCTCAGGCATTGGGCTGAGTACTGAGGATAAGGGGGTGACCAAAAAGCTGTGTTGGAGCTTCCCGTGTAGATGGGGAACAGATAGTAATCAAAAGATTAGGCAACTAAGTATATACATTAATTACTGTGGTCAGTGCTCTGGGGGTACTTAAATGGTGTGATGGGAGTAGGAACTCGGGACCTTGTCACAGAGGTTGGGAAAGGCTGTTTAGAGAAGACAGGAATTTGGGGTGGGGGAATAGACTGGCCTCTCCACCCTGTCTGCATTATTGAGCTATCCACCCTTTACACACTGTAATTATAAAGAAGAGCATCCTTGAGGATGTTCCTGCTCCACAACCCGGGGCCCGTTTTGGGGAAACCGAGTCACCCTTCAGGGCTGTTTGGTAACAGTGGAATAGTTGGCTCTTACTCTGAGGAGCTCTTTTCCACGCTGACGAGTTGGCCTCCTGAGCTCTCCGACGACACCTGCCAAGCCCACCAGGCACTTCATTCCCAGCCAAGGTTGGAAACGCACACAAGTTCCCCTCCAGGCTCACTTTTCTGGTAGAACCCTTGACAATCTGCCCTTGCCTACTGCTTGGATTCCATCAATGTCTAGCTGGCGTGCCTGTCATCTCTTTTTTTGTGGGAAGCTTTCTGTTTTGTCTAGGCCAGACCGCCAGTGCAGGACCCCTTCTTGGCCTTCCTCGCAGATGGTCACACAGGTTCAGATTACACAGGTTTCTTCTTAACCCGGGGCCAGTTCTCTTTCGAACACACCGTTTTCAGACTTGCCTGCACATGTGCAGGTAGAGGGGTGGCTGTTAGGGGCCGGTAGATGGAGGTGGGAGGGGGTGGGTAAATAAAGCAGCACAAGGAACATTTATCACATTCTTCCTGGAAACTCGTTGATTGCACTGAGTCCATTCATTTCCTTCTCTCTGATGAATGAATCAACAGGTGACTCACAGTGAGCTGCCAGTTAGAAGGTTGCAACATGTCCTCACTAGTTCTATCCTAAGACCTGAGAGAAAAGCTTACATTTGATGTGTTTTTAGGCAGAATGTGTCGATGCTTCTGAGATTTTTATCAAAAAATTTTCCCGAAAGGGAAGTATGGTTTGACTAAGGTTTGAGAAGCATTGTGTTAGGTTGTCTTTTGTTTGCTGCCTGATTTTGAAGTGGTAAAGTGATCACTTACGGTGAAATCAGTATAGGGAACTTTGGCAGAAATAATAGCAATTTCTGTTTGAGGGCATAATGAGGCTTAGTCATTTTTCACAATAGATATTTACATTAACAGTCATCATATCCTGCATTTATGGAACACTTATTATACTTTGTGCATAGGGTTACAGTGGTGTATGGAGTATTTTTATCATTTAATCTTTACAGTAGTCTTCTGAAGGAGATTTGATCATCTTGATTTTATACATAAGGAAAGTGAAATAAGGTTAAATTATTACTAAGGGGTGGGTCTAAATGACAGGATGGGCCACCTGTCCTAGAATAACATGTTCCCTTTTCTGCAACATGCGCTCAGTAAGAGAACAAAGTTTCGTTTCTGATCTACATTTCTTCTTGCTGGAGAAAAGGCTCAAAACCGAACACAATTTCATGATCTGGCAAATTTTTCTTTGGATGCAAGTGAATTTCAAAGAGAATGGTGACTTGTACATGTATGTTCAGAGCAAGTTTATTTGTAATCGCCTTAAACTACACTTGTCCCTTACCATTGGGATTAGATAGGCTATGGCATAGCCATACAATGGAATAATATCCAACAATAGGAGGGAATGAACTATACGTACACACTCACATGGGTGAGTCTCAAAATATGTTAAATGAAAGAACCTGGGGGTGGTGGGGGGGGGGCAAGAGGAGAAGCATATGTAGTAGATGACGCCATTTACATAAAATTCTGGGAAATGCAAATTAATTTACAATGACAAAGCGCAGATCAGTGGTTGTCTGAGAATGGTTGGGGGGGTGGTGGTGGTAAAGAGAGGACCAGGAAGAAACTTTCAGGGGTGATGGATATATCATTAACTTGATTTTGGCGATGGTTTCAAACACACACATACGTCAGACTTGACCCATCTGCAAATTAAAAATGTGCAGTTTAGTGTGTGTCAATCGTACTTCCCTAAAGCTGTTAAAATGGATATGCATGCCCCATGAACACGGACAGTAGTTTGGAGAAGGCCAAGGGAGGGGGAAATGAGGGTGGGTGAAGGGGAGCAAAGGGGGACACCTGCAATAATGTCATTAAAGTTTTTTTAAAAAATATATTTTATTGAT
>NW_006382899.1:0-3363 GCF_000327345.1 Myotis davidii
GAGAGGAGAAGAGAGAGAGAATGTGTATGTGTCTGCTCTGAGGCTGAGGCTGACCCTCTCATCACCTTGTGGTGTGAATTCACAGTGGGGAGGCTGTGACAGGCCCACAGTGCTGAGCAAATTACACAGCAAGCACTTCACACTCCCAGGTGAAATCTGGAGAAATATCACTCTGGAAAGTCTATTCTGGCTTTGCTTTTCAGAAAGAAAACAAAGCACAGACCCTGCTACAAAGAATAAGAAAAAGGAAGCAATTCCAATCTGTCGGCAACTTTGCCTTCTTCTCACCTTGGCCATCTCCTGCCCATTTTAAGCTTTTCCATTCATTCCGGTTCAAGGGTTGCTAAGTACCAGCTTAAGTGACTCATTTGAAAAAACAGATGGGGATAGATGTGCTGATGACTGGATTTTAGACTGGTTTTCCCAAACAGCAGTGTCATTAATGATCCAAATGGGCACCTACATTTTGGCCCGGTCTCAAGTCTCATACCAATTATCCATGGCAGATTGCATGATGTCTCTATGACTGTTTCCCCATTTGTTTAATGGGACCAGTTAGAGTTCAATGTAATTTAAGGTTATTTTAAGGATTAAATGAGATTTTATGATCAATCCTTGGTCTGCTCTGACCATCCATAGCTCCAAGAGCCCACCTGTTAGTTAGCTCATCATCCACACCTTTATAGCTATTCTTTCTCAGGAGTTTGCCTTCCCTTTGAAATTGGGTCTTGAGTCCAAAAGGCAGGGACTGTTTTACACTCCTATTGCCCACTTCATCCCAGACCTCAACTAATAAAATGCTGGGCATACCTTTATGTTGATATTCTTGATTGTTGGCCAATAGATTGTGAACACACAAAGAGTGAGAGGAAGAACAGATATTCTTCAGTTAAGGTCCGGGGATGGGCTTCCAGGAGTGACTATGCCCTCTCCCCCACCTCCTGGTCATGCAATTATATATGTATATGCATGTGTACATTTTTATGGGCAAAAGAGTCCAAAGCTCTTTTTTTCTTCTTTTTTAAAAAAATCATATCCTCAGAGGATCTATGTCTCCCAGATGCTAAGACTGATTTGGGGAGCTGGATCTTCTCTGCCAGCCAGAGCCTACATGTGCTCATTCTAATGCCTACTCCTTCCTGGAGCACTGAGGGCTCATTAATATTCAGAACGGCTCCCTGGATGTCAGACAGGGGGCAGACAGGCGGCTGATGATCTCCACTCTGCTACTAGGGAAATTATAGCAGGATGAGGGGTAGGGATGTACAGATATTGCCCAAGACCATGTGCTGTTTGTTGCTGGCCGGGCCACAGCTCTTGCGTCTCCCCTGGGCTTTAGGGCAGAGCAGTATGTGTGCAGAGTGAGGTAGCAAGTCCACGTGGATTGGAGTTTCAGTGTTGCCACTAACTAGCTGTATAATTTAGGGAAGACGTTTTTAGCATTTCTGAAGCTCAGCTTCTCCATTTTTAAAGTACAATTAATAAGAGTAGCTACCTCAGAGTAATATATTTAGGATTCGATGAGGTCAAACATGTAAAGTGTGTTCAGAGTCTTGTACCTAATAAGCCCTTACCACATCATAACTGGTATTAAGATTATTTTTAGAACTTGACTCCCTAGTATTCTAGTCCTCCAGGTAGCTGATGCTGGGCCTTCAGGCCTAAGTCACAGACATTCCAGCTCTCACACAAGAGGAACCACAGGCCCCTGCCTAAAGTGTGACTCAAAGGCCAGTGGTCAGGGCAACAACCTGAGCCCCTAACCCTGGTGCTAAGGACTGAATATCACTGGAACTCACCCAGCCCATTGTGGGCACACCGTTGTTCCCTAGTGGTGTGACTACTTTAATAGATGGGTCTGGAAAGCAAAGTGAAGAGACAGTGGCCATGTCTGTAAGTGAAAAAGTCTCAGAAGTCAATGTGTACAAGCAAAGGCCCCTTGGTCCACAAGACAGGCCTGGATTGGGGAGAGGAGCCCTGGATGGGGTCTGGTCCAACCTTTGCTAAGGTTGTGAGACTCCGAGTCACTGCCCACTCTGGACTGGCTGCCTCAGCTACAAAGTGAGGGAAAATGGGCATCATTACATCATTACTCTCTAAGACCTCTTTCAGCAATATATTCTGTGATTGTGGGTACTGAACAAGGATCTTGAAAAGGAATAAGTTTGAACAGTTGATCTTAGGGTCAGAATGTTAGGTTTTGTTTTCATTTTTGTTTTTGTGACTAGTTCCTCCCCACCCCCAGGAGGGACAGAAGAGAATTTCTTGCAGGCAGGTCTTGCCTTCTGATATCATCCCCAGTGTGTGGCTCAGGCATGGGCATGCTGTCGGGGAGCAGTGATTGGCTGCCAGCGAGGCAGGCACCTGTATTGACTCCAAGACAAATACAAGCAATGATTATTCTTTTGACTAAGGTAACTGCCTCCTCGAAAATCCTACTGAAGGCAGAAGCAGAAGAATGAGTATACATGACAACCAGAAAGATGTGGGTTAGACCACAAGAAAAATAATTAGATGCTTGGAATTCTTAGAGGCAGCTGAGACACAGGAACCCTCTCTCCCACCTCCTCATTGTCATGACTAAATAAAGAGAAGTCTGTAGGGGATTTGAATGATCACAAGGTCACACAGAGGGTATATCAAAGTCACACAGAGAGCCAGGGACCCAGCTGAACTTGAAACCAGCTCTCCTGCTTCCTGGTTAAGAGCCCTTCTTGCCACCCAGGTTGCTTCCTAGGCTGCATCACTGCCTCATGGCGGTATCAGAATATCCGCCCAGGGACGTCATTAAGATGGGAGAGGCAAGGGAGTTAAAAGGGTTGTGTAGCTGAGGGCAAGTTCCTAGGTTCTTCTAAGTCGGGAATGTTAAATACAGAGCCCACGTGTATAATTTTTTTGTCTTGCTTCTTCAGAAGACATGTTCCTAATTGGAGATTTATACTCGTCCCTATTGAATCTGGATTCAGCCTCAAAATCCTTTGCAATTGATTGGAGTGGGCGTGACCATTTTCTGTCCCTGCTCTTTAACTGTTCTTCAGTGCAAACAAAATTAATGACTGCAGTGCTGAGAAGCAAGGGAAATGAATCGCAAGTAACTGAGACTCACTGTCCGAGCTCCTTCATGAAATGTGCACAGAGAGCAAAGGTCATGAAGAAATCCTAAAAGCCGGGGCACGACGCGAGAGTCTCTAGGAGACCACTGAAGTGGTTCAGTCTCATCTCTGTGTATTTCAAGTCCCCTTTCCAAATACAGAATCGTTGCCATCACTTTTTAGCATAGTCCCTAAGCAGAAAATACAGCTTTTACACTACCAGGAATTACTATTGTTTTTAATTTCTACATGAGCTTCCATGTAATGCCAC
>NW_006382900.1:0-3349 GCF_000327345.1 Myotis davidii
TTGGAACAACCTGGAAATGTGAGTCTACTTTTTCAATGGCAATGCTTCTGAAATCTAAATACAGCTCAAGTATTTCTGATGAACATCCAGTGTCTGAATGTGCTATGGGTACAAAATACACACTGGATTTGGAAGACTTCATCTGAAAAAAATATATAAACGTCAATTTTTCAGATGCTTCAGTGTTGAAATGATAACATTTTATATATATTAGGTTAAATAAAATACGTCATTAAAATTAGTCTTACCTATTCCTGTTTACGTTTTAATTGTGGCCACTATAAAATTCAAAGTCAGTTATGTGGCTCTTATTATATTTCAATCAGAAATTGCTGTTCTAAAGGAATAGATTGAGATACATGAGTATTTTAACCTGAAATTCTAGAAAATGGAAACACAGGGAAAAAATATAAGATACCTCTTTGATGCAAAGAAGAAATTATAGAGAAAACATGTGGCAGAATATGTACACATGATCAGAATTCTCAAACTTGTAACGAAGTCAAAGATAAAAGGAAATTATTTTCTCATTTTATTTTTAATCGATTGGAATACAGGGATGATTGGGATGAAAAGGTGTTTAAAATTACTCTTCTCAAAATTTCCCTTGTTTTAGGTTGGCTCTTAATTCACAGCTGACCCTTGTAACAGAAAACCGTCGAGTACACAGACTGCATAGCAGCCACCACACATTTTTAGAAATTTATTTTTTCCTCAAATGTGTCAGGCTGACAAAGTGAGAATACAAGCAATTCACAAATTCTTTGCATTAAATTTCTAATTCAAGGTCTCTTCTTTTTTGGCTTTGGTAATGGATCAGCTATAAATTTTAGAACTAATATGACACCAGAGAGGGAGACGGGCAGATCTGTGAAACAGATCTTAGAGGTCTTAGGGAATATTTATGTAAAATGTCACATGGCGTGGCCAAAGGGCCTAAAACATGCCCGGAATTTGGCCTCAGGAGTGAGACAATGTGTCCGACCTCCTTCTGCACGCGATTCTTTACGCACAACAGGAATACATCTACGTTGGGAATAGCCCTGTGTGCCAGGCGACTGATCAAAGATGCCACGGCAAAGTCTACGCTGTGAGTCAGAGAGGGAGGCCAGCCTCCAGAGGCCACCCTGCCGCTCAGAGAAAGGGCGGGTTTTGTTGAGGTGACCCTAAGCCTCCAGAGGTCATGTGGGATGACCTCAGCTTTGTTCTCCAGGCTCTCCGAGGGCACCTGGTCAGTGATTGAGGACTGTGTGGAGGCCAATCTGAGATTCGTCCTCAGGACTCTGGCCAGCTCTGAGGCTGCACAAGACATCTCATTCTCCAGATTCCCACGACCCAACAGTCTGGTTTTCCTATTTAACCACTCAGGCTCTAGGAAAAGCACATGCGATTGTAATGTTTAGATAAAAGGACAATATATAGATGTATACGCAGTGTGATAGCAATTATGCAGGATCCGGAAAAATAATCACAAATGCCAAAAGTGGGTATCGCTATGTTTATGGATAGGCCTATGTTCTTTATATTTTTCAATGTTTTCCACATTTGGGGGCAAAACTTGTATTACTTATACAGGCCCATTTCCCTTTTTCTTTTTTTGTATAAGGGGAGTGTTAAAAAATAAAAAGTGTCCATGTTGCTAAATATACTTGAATATATTTTGAATGAGCAGGCTCCTTGATATGAACACTTAATACATTTTGTAAAATGCTTGTGACACCATTAAGCAGAGGTATATCCGTAAGTGTGCTTTCAAAGTACCATACTGCTAACCCCCAAACTAGCATCAGTACTACAAACGAAAGTGGATTCTTTAGGGAAGTTATCTCCAAAGAAACACACACTAACACTAAAACTTATTTCTTCTTTGACGTCTGAGTGTAGATGCTATCCATTCAGTTACACTGTACCTCTAAGTCCTTGGTAATACCGCATGAAAAATTAAGACTTTGTGTGACATGAGTTTTTGATCCACTTTTCTAACATGAGGATATTTCAAATTTTTCTTACAGATTTTTTGAAGGTCAGCAGGGCAAATCACTTAGACTCTAAAATAAAAGGTATTTACTTATTAGATCCATATGGCACCTTCCTGGGCACCTACTGTGATAGATACTGTGGGGATGTAACTTTGACCTCTATCTCTGTAACCAACATAGCACCGTAACACTTTAAAGCTGGAAGGACTGGATTTTATAGATGAGTAAACACAAAGTATTGGCTATACTGAAATAGTAAACTTTTCAAACATTTGTAAAGTTAAAGAAAAGTTATTCCATATGAACAATAGTCAGAATAACATATTCTTTAACTCTTTCGAAGGGTAGACAAGGAGATGGTGCATCTGGGCTTTAGCCCTGGCACTGTCAGAATGTTATTTTTTTAAAAACGTATTAAGGTGAAATTCACATAATGTAAAACTAACCATTTGAACGTGATCAACCTAGCAGCACTTAGTCCATGCACAGTGCTGGCATCCACGCCTCCACTAGTTCCGAAACGGCCTGCAGTGCAGCAGTGCGTTCCCAGGGTATCCCAGGAGTGTTCCACTCCTGATCCTGACCACCTCCCGGTGAAGCCTTGGACTCCTGGAGGAACTCTGGATGCCATTCGGCAAAATGGGGCCGCTTGTTCTCTTCCAGAACCCTTTAACAAATGTCTGTCCAAGTGTCTATCGGCAAAGTGAATAGCCACACAATTACCTAGAAGAGTCAAACAGTGGAACCGTCCAGGATAATTAATGAATCGTATTTTTAATAGCTGCACCTTTATTACCTCAATTACTCACTGCCTCTGTTCCCTCATTCCAATCTGCCTTTGCGGAACCTTGCGGAATGCTCAAAGTGTGTCTGGGGCCCCAGCTCGAAAGAGGCCATTTCATAGGCTCTCTATGTAGATGCCCCTTTGGCAGACAGGGCTTGTTAGAGACAGGTTTGCATATATTTGACCCTGATAATGGCAGATATGCTTTGAAATTACCATGACTATTTGCACACTACCTTAGAAACAGGCTATTGTGCTCACTGTAAAATTACAACTATCAGCGTCTTCTGTGGGTTCATTACGCCTTTGACACAGGTCTAAGTGCTTTCAATGTGTTATTTCATTTAATCCAGACAAAGGTTAAATGGGGACTGGGTTTGGAGAGGTTAAGTGACATATCCAAAGTCATTCGCTTTATATGTGAACAGCCAGAATTTAAAAGTTGATCTATTTGACGGATAAAAAACAGTACCCTGATCTGCTAGGAACACTCCTTCCCTGGGACAGCACTGCCAATAATGATCCCCGAACCACTTCTATCAAGAATTCCTAGCCAGCTTGGTTCAGTGGATAGAGTGTTGGCCTG
>NW_006382901.1:0-3415 GCF_000327345.1 Myotis davidii
GGGGAGGAGAAAGAAAGAAAGTAAAACAGAAAGAACCTGCAGCCTTTCTGATTTGCCCCTTTTTCAAAGTGAGATGGACCTCAAAGGGTAGAGGTAATTAGAACACTATCAGTCATTGATTGTCCCTTTGACAAGTTTTGAATTTGATACTTTACATACATTCTCATTTTATTCTCCTCCCTACCGTCCTTGAAAAGGGGGTATGTACCCATTTTATAAGGCTTGACGATGTTCACTCAACTATACATGGTCACACAGTTTGTACATAGCAGAACCAGGATTAGAAGTCAGGTGGAATTCCAAAATCCAAAGGTACTTGTTGTTGCAGTCACAGTGCTAGGTCAATGACATTAGCTCACTGGTTGAACCAAAGGTCAAGGCCAGAATGGTCCTTTCAACCACTAGCCACCAAACACAGACCCACCCTGAGACCCTGTAACATGGACACCAGTTTTCCAGCTTGTAATGCTGGGCCATACATATCCCAAAATCCCTTGGGAAATTCTTCTGTCACAGGTATTTGGTCCAGGGAAGATGCCCATGGCTCATTCAGCCCCTCAGATCTGATTGCAACAATGTTAGCAGAAATGGCTACCTTTGATAGTAATATTAAAGACTTTTTTAAATCCTAAAAAAAGTTGTTCTCCCTTCAGCAGCACATATACTAGAGTCCTTTAAAAGTTGAATAAAAGTATCATTCCAAAGACAAATTAATTAGAAAAACCCATTTATAAAAGCAGTGTTTGCAATTGCCCACGGGTCACTGTCCAAGAAGACTGAGTGCCAACGCAGCTGTGGAGTCGTTTCCTGACACGTGCGGAGAGAATTCCTCCTTTCTCATACATGCACACAACTTGTCAGAACCAAGGGTCTTTTATGTTCATTAAAAATGCCAAGTGTGATTCTACAACATGGACTTCACTCAAACACACTCACTCAAAGCCGCCAATAATTGGACCCTTCCACAGCCTGGCACCTTCCTCTCCCCTTGGGAAGGAGCGGCTCCTAGAAATGCAGACAGCTCGTCCCCAGACACAGGGAGTCGTCACCAGCCTCTAATAACTGCCTGTCTTGCCAGGAAGACGGGCAAGCCAGGGCAAGCCCACGGCCTGCAGCCTGTGCATCTGATTCACCCTCCTCTATAAGCAAACTTTCTTCCCACCCTCAGAGTGGGGCAGAGAGCAGGCTGCACCGAGCATGGGTCCAGCTGGGATGCCACCCTCCAGGCATAAGGCAGAAGAGGTTCTTACTGCAGGAGAACCCTTCACCTCACCCCATATTTCCTGTAGCCCATGGGTGTTCAAAGCCCACCCTCACACACACCCCGCCCAGCCAGCCAATTCCCCACTCGCATCAGCTACTGAGTTCATGCATTAGCTTTTCAATGGACCTGTCCAGAAATCCTTCTTCCATGGTGGGAACTGGAAAGGAGATCAAAAACCAACTTTGAAGTCATGAAAAATGACCCTTGACAGTTTCTGAATGAGCAGAGTTATCTTTGGGAGCAGAGTTGGATTCCTTCATTCACGCACCAATGAACTATGGCTTTTTCCTGCGGTGTTAAGATATTTGTTGTTCTTGTTGTTTATTTTTGTTGGCTTCTACACTCAAGCAGGACTTAGTTTGGCAAAAGCTAGTTCCCAACTTCAAGATATTTTAAGGCTGTTATGATTTCATTGCTAAGTGCAACTTCTATGAAAGTGTCTGGCCCCCTAGTGGGCCAGACAGTAGCCTCCATGTGAAGAACAAGAGTGAAAGACAACACCTGGACTCACAGGAATACTGTTGATCTTTGCCAGTGCAAGCCAGGCTGCAGACACATCAGTCCTAGTGAAACAGAACCACACGGACTTCTTGGCATTATGGATTAAGGGTGATTTTTGTTGTTGTCACTTAGGACACTGTGGAAATCCCTTTTCTGACTCTTTTTCACATGTTCTCAAAAGCAAGGACAGCGTCACTTAAATGCTTGGTGTTCAGTAGTAGTTACTCCCATTCTGCAAGAAGAGGAAACTGAGGCACTGAGCTAGTCTAACAGTTAATATGCGGCAGTGGCAGGACTCAGATACATGCCAGTGGTCAGTTCTCACTCATTTCTTTGCTTCCTTGCATCATGGTCCCAAGAATAAAGGCTGTGAGCTCAACCAATCCTACCCATGCCCCACTGGCTTTATAACGGCTTTTCCTTTTCCATCATTCACCTCCCCAGCAGCCATAGACCCTCTCACTTATATGTGAAATGTTGAAGCAAAATTTTAGGGTAGGAGTAGAAGGAGGGGGAAGAGAGATACTTATAAGTAGTTAAGGGTCTGTTTTTACATACAGGCAAATATGTGTTTATATTACCCATTTACCGAGTACCTTCTAGCTAAAGGGCATTCTAGGATCTGGCATAGAAAAGGTGTTCAATTAATGTTCAGTGAACAACAGTCTGAATGAATTTACAAACAAATTCATTTAAATATAATAATGAGTTTCTGCATTAATCTCAGAAAGGAAAGTCCCGGGCAATGCCAACCAGCCTGTGACCTTGAATGAAATGCTCTTTCTGTCCACCAGTCCACACATCTGAAAGTGAGAAGCTAGTCAAAGAGAGCTTTTTGTCCCTTCCTATCCAAGCATCATGGGGATCTACAATGCTAGCTTGTGAATTTTGTACCAATAGGAGGGGCTGCCCTATGTTTGCTAGATAGCTCTGCCATCACTTAGCAGTCCTGGGTGCTTGGTAAAAATACAAGACGAATGATTGCCAGGTAAGCTAGGAGATTGCAGAGTTAGTGGAAAGAGTCAAGTTTCCTAGAAAGTAAGTTTCCATTAAGGGAATTCAATTTTTCTCGTGGTTTCCATTGTCAGAAATTAATTGTGCTTGAGCTAGCAAAAGAATAACAGCTACAAGATGCAATAAAAGCACACTCAGAATGTCAGCAGTCAGAAGAAACGCACAAAGGGTTCATTGGCAGTGGCCTGGGTGTCTTGAAACACTATGGCTACAAAGAAAGTTTAAAATGTTAGACAAAATGTAGAAATCCCACTTTAAAATAGAGAGATAAGCTTCCAAGTTTGAAGCAGGAGACCAGAGCTAAGTGACTATTGCCACCACTGCCTACACGGGGCCGTCTGTGGATCTTCAGGCATCTCATATTGGGTGACCACCCTGCATAAAGCCAGGACTCAAGTAGTCTGAACCCTAAGAATAAGGTGACCTAAAAGAAAACCCACCCAACTATGGCAGACCATTGTCTGTTGCAGCCCTGGCTCTGGGTGAGCTAACAATTACAAAAATACCAATAAAATTTCCCCAAGATCTTGTAACTCAAATTCGGCCACACACGTAAGTTTAGAGCCACAAATTGTATTTACCTGCATTGCCCAAGAAAAGGTCAAGGAAATTTTTATTTAAAATAAAGAGTTTTGC
>NW_006382902.1:0-3391 GCF_000327345.1 Myotis davidii
AAAACCCAACAAAACAAATAAACAAAAAAACCTTGCTTCTGCTACAAAAATCTACATGGAAGTTATTGACATATTACTAATGCAAAGTATTCACTGAGGAGATCTTCACATCGTTTTTTTCTTGGCATAGAAAAATCATAAAGTGAGGCTGATAAAATAATACATTAATCTAGGATCCTCAGTTTGCTTAGAGCAATCTTTTAGGGACACTAATTCTTTGCTTCCTATTTTAAAACCTAGCCTTTCCTGTGTGGATACTCCGTCCTCAGTGGCCATGCCTTGAATAGGCTGCCAACCATATGAAAGAAGATCTCTCTCCTGGAAGAAATGCCCTGCCCACTCGCTCATAAACAATGACAGCATCTGTAGGAGCCAAGACTCCCTGGACTTCACTGAAGGTGGCATTACCACTTCCTAGGGGGTGCTGCGCATATTACCCAGCAGGATTCCAGTTGCAGGGGCATGGTAAACAATTAGACCTCATTTACATTTTGCAATTAGGCTTCCCTTACATTTTGCTGTGATTTTTACACGCATCAAAGGGTTTATTTCACATCTTTACTAAACCCACAAACTGTGAATTTAAGCGTCCCATATTTTTGACATGTTATTCCACATGCTAAATGTCGGGCGTCCACATTTGGTTGAACAAAGGCTAAGAATTATACAAGAGTGTGCCCAAATTGAAATGAAATGACTCTGAAATCTAAAAGCTCAGCTAAATCATTCACAGCAGCTTTGTAAAAGCCTGAGAGATGAAATGCAAATTTCCTCTGGTGTTAAGTAAAATATGTTTAACTCTTGTCATGTATTCTAAAGGTCTCCCTGGATAGATTTCTGAAGGCCTGTCAGTTTATTAGGGCACAGATGATATCTATCAATTGGAAATCAATACTTACTGCTGGGTTCTAATTATAAGTTATTGGGAAAATGCAGGTGGTAAATAGGCAGGGCATTTCTTGCTAATAATTTAAAATAAAATTGGTTTGATTTTCAGTATGCGAGTTGAAAATTATTTTGTTCTTGTGTATTTGCTTTTAATTCTAATTTTTTTCAAGGCTCGGTTGCCAGAGGAACAATTTCTCTCTGTGGATTGTTGCATTTTAAATTCTGGGAAACAGTGCTCTACAAATCAAATGTGATGATGTTCATAAGGAAATGACATGCATTTACATTTTACTGGTATAAATAGGAAGGAGTTTTCCTGCCTCTATCCTTTCCTTTTCATGGTTACTTTACTCCTAAATATATAACGGTATGCATTCCTTAGCCTTTTAAGATAGTTTTTGTACAGAATTTCAATTGCTTTTCTTTTTCAAAGTTCCTCATCCTGCATTTATGCCAATATAATAAAGCATGCCTCATTCCTTTGTGTAAAAGTATATAAAAGAATTTTACACTCAGCAAAATAAGCTGAAACTTCACATAGACAAGAGGTTCTTTTTTACATGGGCTGTCTCATTTCTGCACTAAATTCTGTCACTAATGTTATTTGTGATATATGTAGCTATTTTAAAAATTGGCTTTGTTTGCCTCATCAGCAGAGGAGAGGGATTCCACGTCCAGGGCTAATTCTTTATACTCAGCATTTGCATTAGATCCTGAGAGCTTTCCCCGTTATCTGCTATTGATTCATTTGTGCCTTCAGGCCAGTATTTAGTTGATGGCCATGTACCATGCACCAGGCACAGATATGACAGCTTCTGCCCTTGTGGTACCCAGAGTCCAGTAGTGAAATATGACAACAAAGAGTGACGCTCATTGTGACAAGGGATAGAAAAGAGGTATTTGGGGGGAATGTCAGACAGGAAGCACCATATTGGAGGAAAGTCTGCAGTCTTTCCATTATGCAGGCAGTGAAAATTAAGGAAGTAGGTAAATTTAGAGTGTACTATCTCATGTCCCTGCTGGTCTATTAAGAAGAGGTGAAAAAAAAAGAAACTCAGATTAGAGGGGTGGCCATGCACCAATTCAGGAGGACACAGGGCTATATCCTTAACCCAAGCTCTGCAGAACTATAATTAGCAAGTGGGTGATTAGGCCAGACCTCAAATACCCTCAAATGTAAGCAGTCCTTAAGATCTTCACTCTCTTTTTGGTAAAAGCTTCAAAGAAGACCAAAGCCTTAGGAAGCTATTAATAATTTATCCTTAGTTCATATACAAATGTTAATTCAACTCTGAGTCCAATATTATAGTTATATTTCATGTGCAAAAAATAAAAATATCAGATCAGTTCAGTCCATCAACTTATAGCTCTAATCCATTGCCCAAACATTATATTGTACAATGTGAAATGTCCACTCATACACATACACTCATATACCACATACACATATGTACATGTAACAGTATATACATCAAACATATTCAGACATATACACCTAGGTATTACACATATATGCATATAGAGACACATGCAGACACAAATACACCTATCCAGAATATCATTAAAAATAGCCTCCTAGTCATAACAACAAAAATGATCTATTCTCTACTCTAATTTCAATAAACTCTCACATACATTATTCCACTCATCTCTACTAACTTCCCTCTTTGTTGATGCATCCAAAATTACTGAAAATCCAAACACATGCCTATATCCTCAAAGTCCCTATTGCTTTCCTGCTCCTTTTCCTCTGATACTGGGTGATACTTTCACTGACTCTGACCTTAACTGAAAGTAAACTAAGTAGAATATAAAGGTTAAAGATATAGGGAAAGGAAAGCTAGACCTCAATGGTCAAAGAACCTAACCACTAAGTTCCTCTTGGAACCATTTTAGAAACATTTATTCTCCTTATGACTAACCATTGAAAGGCGCATTTAACCATCTATGGATGAACTATTTCTGCCACCCACTTCTTTTAGTCTCATTTGGGTGGGGAAGCGTCACCCTCAAGTCCCTTTTACAAGAGTTGCAGATGGAGTTCCTTGATGCTGGATAGGGTTCGGATTTCGCCTTGTGTACAGAAGTATGGCAGAAAGACGTGAAATGAGAAAACCTTGGTATGCATTCCAGACCCCTCTCTTACTGGCTGTGAAATATTGTATGAATTTTATCTGAGTCTCAGTATCCTCATATAAATACAATGTCTACCCACCCTTGGGTTTTGTAATGTGGATTAGTATGTGTACATCAAAATAAAATAGTGGACATGGGCCCTATATAAAAAAGGGGGGAAATCTTTTTCCTCTACCCATCTTAGATTCTCTGACTGGGGCCCTGTACATTAGACTGACAAAAGGTAGATTAACAAGAGAAAAACAAACAAGTTTATGAACATGTACATCCCACATACACAGGGGAGTAGCACCCAGCAATGACTAACTCAAAGGGGTGGCTAAAAGTTGGGCATATAGCATCTTAACAAAAGAACAATACATTTTTA
>NW_006382903.1:0-3391 GCF_000327345.1 Myotis davidii
TTTTTTTTGTAACAAATCTCAAACATTAATTTAATTACCCACACGTTTGCTTTCCCAGGAAGTCAGTTCTCCAGCATTATTCAAAGAGGTAAGTTATATTAATGTGGACTCTTTTGGTTACAAGCGATAGAAACTCAATTCAAACTAGCTTGAGCTCAAAGGGGGTCTTTTTATTTTAGTGTAAGGCTCGTGTAACAGGTAGCAGAAGCAGAGGAAAAGCTTCAGGAACCTGCACGGCACAGTCGTGGGGATCTCAGAGTTTGAAACTGGAACTCTATTGCCATAAAGACATGCTTTCCCTCTTGTTCTCGCTCTTGCTTCTAGTTACTTTAATTCTGGACTGCCTTGGTGTGGCTTCATTCTCTCCCACTGGATGTGGCTGGGGACATCAGAAGCAATCAGAAACTGGAGACAAGTAGAAAGGGAAGCAAATCCAGATGGTGGTAAATCCAGATTACCAGTCCTTAAACTCAGCACCTGCTGTGCTAACCAATGCTTTTCCCAGCTGCAATAACAAACCTAGCCTACTAGCTTAAGCCAACCTTAGTTTTTGTCATTTATAATTACAGAGTCCTGACTTATGCAGGTGAATGATTTTTCATAGAATCAGTTAATTGATTTAGGAGCAATTCAATAGAATATAGTAATTTCAAAATGGGTTTGAGTTCTCCATATTATTGAAATGTGTCAACTGAAATTGTGGGTCCTGGTCAGAACTCCCCACATTTGGGGGTAATCCTATAGGCACACATTCAAGGTAGGCAGACACTTTCATCTTTAAAAAAGTTTTTATTTAGAAAGAGATATAAGATTTCAATCTCTCCCCACCAAACTTCTAAATCTACCATCCTTACCAGGTTCTCAGATTTATATACTCTCATAATATGCCTTAAAGATATTTCTTATCTCTTTCCTCATTATCACTCCTTGTTTTGTATAAATTGCTGTTATGTTGAGCTTTCTCTCTCTCTTTTATTAAGGCAGTTATCCACTTACCAGTTTTATCTGAATTATCATAGAAAAATTTATTTTCCCTATAAAAATAATTGGCTTTCTTAACTGCAGCTTTATTCAGTAGTGCCTAAATTTGTAACAGCTTTCCATAAGGTTTTTACGATGGGGAATTTAACTTCTTTTTTTTATTTAAAATCTTTTAGGAGCAGTCCAATTTTCTTTACCTTTGGCACTGGCAAATTCTTAGTCAATGACCAGTAATCCATCTGTTGCTAGATGCTCCGGAAGCCTCCCACAAGCTATGATGTGATGCAATGCTATGCTAAATTAAAATTTATATATTCTTTGATTTTCTTCTTAATGGCTATTAGAAAACTTTTATCTTTGAGTAATGGATTATTGAATATTCAACATGACATCTTTTTATCTTTCTCTGTTCATATCATCTACATTAATTCACTTCTACATGATCAGATGAAAGGAAATTCTGCATCTGAATTTCTAGTGGGCTCATACATACATATATTCAGCATAAAGGAAGACCAGTGACTAAAAAATCGAAAAAACTTACCTGTATTCCCATGTTTCAAAATTCTACTGTAATCTATTGACAAGATCTGAGCTCATACTCTATTGCTGAGTTACATCTAGGCAGTACCTAAATAATCTGTATAATCTGCATTATGATCACCTGTTTCACAATATAGAAATATGAGAGAGTCAGAATTTATGGGTTTTTCTTGTAAAACCCCAATTCTGAATAATGACAAATTAAATTGATTTTCTTTCTCAGTGACCGCATAGCCTTCTGTGTTTATCTTCTTTTTAAAGACTAATCTCAGCTATAATAAATCCACACATAATAGGATTGTCTTAAAGAGAGACTTAATTAAATCAGAAGGGAAAAGGAAATCTGTCGTTCTAGAATTCAGAGCATATATACACCCTAATACAGTGTCTTCTAGACCACTGGTCTGTGAAGTCTTCTCCAGATTCAGGGTGATCTCCTGAGTGTCCTGTGAACTAATGCCATGTGGTGGTAATATTTATACTTTGACAACATCTGTACATATTTGGTCTCTGGCATAAATGAGCAGTGCATTTCTTGCTTTCATCGTAAGTAACTTCACATATCCTATTCATTTCATTGGCATTTGACTGACAGTGGAAATTGGGAGAATATAGTAAATAAGACCAGAGCAAGGACACTCTGAAATCTGTGAAGATGAACTGAAATGAATATCCACTTCTCACTAATTCCAACCCTGGTACTTTGGGTGCCCTGCAGGGTAAGCCGGTGCCCCTTGCCATGAAGGGGCCCTGCTTTGATACAGCACTGGGAGAAGCTGAAGACAGACATTTGGCGGGAGCGGGAGGAACTGTGAGTCAGTGCTGTCCTATGCGGATCAGTGACAATGAACTTGAGCTGCCACACTGTCCAGCACCCTGACCATCAGGGGCGAAAAAACTGTTGCTACTGCTTCACTTCTGCCTTCCAAATTTCATAGGAGATGTCTCTTGTGGCAAATCCTAGCCTGAGCTTAAAGAGGGAAAGGAATGCTGGGAGATGTAGTCATCCCCTGGGATTGGTAACCAGTGCATGTTACCTGCTCTAAAAGTCGACAAGATACTACAATACAGTTTCCTAAAGAGCTCAGAATATTTATACCTTTGACTCTTTCTCGCCCTCGCCACTCAGACTGGATTTCATAGTTGCTTCAGTTCCCTCTTTTCTGCAACTACTGTGGGGATGTTGGGACTATTTCCCTTGCCTTGGTCTTTCCACTCTTTAATTCATGTCCTGTGGCTAAGCATGCAACCTGTACCCCACTTTCAATGACAGCCCCCTGCCATGTTCCTCATTGGCTGAAACCTTGCTTTGTTAACCTACTTTGCCACTCTGAACCCCAAAGACAGGGGTACCATGCTTTTACCAGACATCCCAGGGACTTGTGTGTTGTCTCTGAACCTCAGTCCACAGCTCCTCCCTGCAAGAAAACTATATCCTCCTATCTTGTTGGACAGAGGCATGGCTTTTGAGACTTGCTCTAGCCCATAAAACGATGAGGGAGGAGAGTTGTAGAGCAGGTATCCTGCACTGGTTACCAATCCCAGGGGAGGATTCTAAGCATTTCTGCCCACTGCATTTGGTATCGGAGTCTCCAAGGAAAACACAGCACAGTCAAGCACTGGGTAAAACAGCCCTTTACTTACATAGAGAAGAGACAGAGCAAGGTCAGCTTCAATAATATGTGGTGGTCCACCAAGGTTAGTGAGTCTCTCCTGCAGCCAATGTAGTCTCATTTGAGGGTTTAAAGTGAAGAGATTGGGCTTTTCTATTCCCGTTATACATCCTTCTCCCCCATCAATCTTTGCGTAAGGCCCACTCCCATGACACTTCTAAGTCTACGTGGCAGATGCATGAAGCTGCTCCAGG
>NW_006382904.1:0-3451 GCF_000327345.1 Myotis davidii
GAACCACAGAAGTTAGTCAGTTGTGGAAATTAAACTGGAACCCAGATCATCAGATTTTACATCAAATTCTCTTTCAGTTCTACCTACTTTAATCAACATATTCTAAGTGAGTACCATGTTTTGGATAGAAGTCAAAGAAAACAAAAATCAAATATTCTTGTCCTTGAGGAGCTTCTAGTCTATCAAAGAAAAGCAGAGATCAAGGCAGGGATGTAGATTGGAGGTAAGTACAGGGGTCCTTCCTTGGAGAGTGCTGAGAGTCTGGTGTAGAAAATTATGGTAGGAGATGAGACTGGAAAGAAGTTTGGGGGCTTAAAGTGCTTGATTTATTGATTCACCATCAAGTCTTTTCAATAAACCTTCCCAAATGATGGCCTTCATTAATGTCATTATTAATCTTTTTCTGTCCCATTTTCTTTTCAGCATTTTGCTGGCATTTTAGTGCCAGTGCCTCCAAAGGGTAATATTGTTCATAACAACTTGATGTTTAGACATTAAAAGCTGCCAGACAATTGTAGATTGCTGAAATCTTATCTGGAAGTTTTATGCATGTGCCATTATATGTAACTTATCCTTGCCTGGCCATAAAAAGGAAATGGTCACAACTCCTTGTACATAAGTTCAACCATGAGGCAGGTTGGGCCTTGGTGACTAGCATGCTGTGGAAACTGCTCTGAATGCAGGGCTGGCACCTGGAGATATCATCTGGCAGTGTGTTACCCCAAAGTCTGGAATACCTAGAGGGTTGGGATGAAGTTGAGCTTAGTTGGATAGGCATCAGGAGCTATTAAGTGTCTAGTTCATGTTAGGGATGGTGTTGTGTTCTGGAGTCTACGCTGTGGGCTATGGAAAAATATGAGGCTGGGTGATCTGTCTGAACTTGCTAGAAGTTCCTGATAAAACTTGTTAGAAGATATAAAAATCAGGGTCCAGATAAAGCTCTGGCCTGCAGGTTGAGCCAAACTAGTGATGGTGGTGATGGGGAGAGCTGAGGCTCTAACTGTGCTCCAGGCTCTTGTGGATCTTCCTGCATCATGTACTGGGTGTTACTGGATGGTACATCAAGATGGCTGTGTTATATATAACCTGTTCTAATTAATACTGGATGAAAAACTCCAAGGTTGAGCCTGCTCAGGAAGGGAATCAGTGCCTCGCACTGATATTGGAGTGGGATGTAGTTCACTGCATGTGAGAAGAGTATTTTATTGGGCTCAAAATCAGGATATTTGGGGCCCACTCCTGGCTCAGTAATCACCCCAAA
Source organism: Myotis davidii (assembly GCF_000327345.1). Lineage (NCBI taxonomy): Eukaryota > Metazoa > Chordata > Mammalia > Chiroptera > Vespertilionidae > Myotis > Myotis davidii. The sequence continues at coordinate 1,262 of NW_006382904.1, forward strand.
TGAGTTTCAGCACCTTTCTGGGCCCTTTGTTTCCTTAGTAAACTGTGTGCCCCCATAAGTCAGGATCCTCTACTATATTTGTTTGTTTCCCCAACATCTAGCACAGTGTTTATCCCACACAGAAACTGCCAATGAACCATGTGTTGAATGATGAATGAGTGAGTGAATAGAGAAAGCTGAGCATGAAGAATTAGTCAGTGGCTTAAGGGAAGAGGGGCTTATCCGAACCATGGTCCTTACCCTCACCCCCTAGATTTTGATGTCTACTCCCATGCCCTTTGTTGAGGAATAGTGATTCAAATAATATATAACCCCCCAAAGTTCCTAGCAGTCTTATGAGTCTCTGAAGAAATAAACATTGATCTAGTTTATTTTTACGTTGTTTTCCTTAGCATTCATTAGTCAAATGTGTTATAAGAATAGAAAACAAATCTCCTAGAGCCCCAGAAGGAGCCAATGAAGGTCCATCTACCAGGAAAGCTACTGGGTGGGTTCACAGAGACAGTGAAGAAACCAGGAAACCCTTTGACATTTGCAAATGTTGTGAAACACCAACAAACAAGATAAGCATACTAAAACCAACGGGGAGGTAGAAACAGATCAAAGATTTACAGGATTTGTTTAATCTCATTATGGTCAATATGCTCAAAAAGGGTGATGTTTTGTTGGAGTGGAGACAAGTGTCTCCCAGAGTGAAAGGTCTTCTCCAAGAGTGAGTGGGCAGTTCTCACTTTTGCTCTATGCCCTAAAGATGTGGGAAGCTTTGACTTTAGGTCAAACATCCAGAACTCTAAATAAGAGAACTAATTGTTTGCATGTAAAAGCTTTCACCAAGGGCTCTTCCATCTATTGAGGGTGAGCTTGTGAGATGTACTAGTATATCAAATTAATATATAAACTTTACACAATTTGGAATATAAAGAAAAAATAAAGGAGAAAAATATTCATCCATAATCCTACAACCCTAAAATAGCCATTGTAAATATTTGTTAATTGTGTACTCCTGTGTATATATATCCAGTCTAATTTCTATGAAGAGTATTGTTAAACAGTTATGAATACGCTACTTACATATATATAGATATCCTGCTTCTTTTCACTTCACCTGTTATCATAAGTATTTTCCAATTCCAATTTTTAAAAATTAGTTGTATTATAATTTATTTAACTATTTTCCGCCCAACATCCTTTCCCCCAAATGAATCATGATGGGATGTATAGGTTGTTGAAAATTTTTGTTGTTAGATAGAATACTTAAATGCATATATATTCATTCAAAGATACTTTTCCCTGTATGTTGAACTGTGCCTTGAAGATAGATTCCTAGAAGTAAAATTACTGGGTCAATGGGCATTACTGTATTTATGACTCTTGAAATACATGACCAAATAGATTACTGAGTCATGCTAACTGAAATGGTGTATGAGAGGATTCAGTATCACTGCATTTCACCAAGAATTATTTACATGTCAGCCTCCATAGTAAATAAAAGGGTTGATTCAAAGATCTTATAACCACTTGGTAAAGAACCTGACAGAAGTGGGAAAAAAGGGAATGGGAAAGAAGGAAAAGATACTGGAAACTCAAGTACAGCATTCGAACTAGACACTATTGATAACTGACAATTGGTTAGAAATTAATGAAGCACTTCTAAAATAATGTAGTGTATCAAGGTAATAGCAGTCCTCAGTTTACCGAAGTGAAGACTGAAGCAAAATAATTCAGGATGGACTGGTTGATGGGAATTAACTCTACCACTCATTTGCTGGGTGATCTTTGCAAACCATTATCCTCTCTTGACCTTCCCAATTTAGATTATGGGATGTTATCTAGAAAATGAATAAAAATTTCTAGAGTTTTGGGGTCCAGTCAGCAGTTTTTTAGATACCCCAGGGTTACAACTCTGCTATTCAACTCTGAGGAGATCCAAAGTTCTATTGGAGTTGTACAATGAAAGAGCACATAATCCATGAAGCTGTTGAGGCTCCCCCAACCTAAGTGATGAATCCCCAAGTTCTATTGTCCTATATGGACTGATGGAAAGATTTTTCTAGGCCTTGCTTCCATGGAAGGTTTCCACAAAGAAACCTGGAATAAGTGGATTTATAAGGTGGCTCAAGTCATCTACCATCATGACAATATTTGGCCTTTGGTGCTTCCCTAGTGTTCTCCTCTTAGTTCTTTATTCAG
>NW_006382905.1:0-3419 GCF_000327345.1 Myotis davidii
AAAGCAGATATTATGACTACTGGACTGATGACTACTGGGCTGAGAATGAAAAACACTGTTTAGAATTGACACCGCTACATTACGTGATCTGCACCAACATAAATGCCTTCCTTCTAGTCATGTATTTGTTCCCCTTTCCTTTCAAATGAATACCCATTGCCTTTGTCTCCTAATTGGAACATTATTTGGGCTTGAATCAATGATTCCCCAATACCTATTGTTATTGATCTCAAATAAATGCTTGTTTGCCTCCCCAAAAAATACATATTGGAAACAAATAACAGTGATTCCAGATGATGCTAACACAGGGAAGGAGATATGGCTCAGGGTTAAAAAAGCTCCACACTAAAGCTGTTGGTAGGACTCAAATGTTAGACTGATTATCTTAAAGCGACAGGAATAAGTTTTATAAATACAATTATTCTGTTCTAGTAAACAAACAAAAAATGAAAAGTTTGGGAGTCAGACTGATATAGTCATTATCAATGAACTCGGCTAAATGGAGTGAGAGGAGGTGACCACAAGCAGTTGGTGGAAAATTGGGAAAAGTAAAATTGCTGGTAGACCCACAATTTGAAGCTCTTCCTAAAGCATTTTTCCTAATGTTCTGGAGTATAATAACACACTGATATTATGGGTATTTCTAGAAGCATTCAATGTTTGTCATTCTTTTAACATGCAGTGCTCTGAATTACCATAAAATTGCTTCTCTGGAGATTTACGGCAAATGAATTTTTGCAACAAAAGATATCACTGAGTCTGTTTCTGTAACCAACAAGAGTTAATTGAGTAATGACTCTGAGTTATTATTTCAAAGAAGAAAAACCATGTAATCCCTGACATCAGTAAATTCAAGGTATAGTAGGAGAGGCCAGTACTCTTTCAAACAATGAGTTTTAATAATTAAAGATTTATAATATACAATTTACTTTTTTTCTGACTAAATACATTTTCGTTACCATCCTATTAATATTATACAAAAGAATGCACTCTTATTAAATTGTTTATGCAAGCATGGCAGTGATAACACATATATTCCAGAAGAGAAATTATATTCCAGTTCATTGATTATCTTAGAAAACCATGCTTTGTACACAAATAACAAATTTTGATTTAACATCTCACTGCAAATAGTTTCTAAACGAAATTACAAGAATCATTAGGCACAGAACCCGTGATCAAGATCGTACTGACTCTTACTTCTATTTGATCTATTTTCTGTTTCATTACACAGCTTGGAAATAATTGATAACAAGTAAAAATTTTTGAGTGACAATTTGTGACATTTACTTATGAAGTTTATGCGCTTAAATTAGACCTAATAATTTCCTAAATGAATTCTATTGTCTGCACATGAAACTATTTTTATAAGTATCCCCAAATTTCCAAAGATTAGGCTTTTGAAATCACAAGCATTTGGTCAGTATGTTTTACCCAATTCAGTTAACTTCATTAACACCTACCCAAACAACTGAGCAACAGGTTATAGATGTTTTTGTTTGTTTGTTTCTCAGCTCTTCTGTATCCTATAAATCTATCAAACCAGCATATCTCACCAATACTCTCAAGCCATCTTAATGCTGCCTCTCCTATCTCCCTTCACATTCCTATCTCTTGGGTTACTGTCTACTGTAGGGCCTTCTTCCTGCTCTAGTCCTTACCTGCCCCAGGCCATCCTGTATAAAATGTAGTAGACCCATTACCCGTATTCAGTACACATAGAGTAAATCTGGTGTATTGATGTTGCTTCTAAGAAAAAAGTCCATATCTTTATAATGACATCATAGGTTCTTTATTGTCATTGACAGTCTCATTCCCAGATTTTTATTAATCTCTTTATCTTATATTCTAACCCCATTTACCCCTCAAATATGGCATGAATGTCTAGTCTGTATCATTCAGGATTGAATAGGATACATTGTGGTAACAAACAACACCTTGATCTCAGTGACTTAAAACAACAAAGGTTTATCCCAATCATCACAGGTTGACTGAGGACTCTGCTTTATGTCCTTCTCATTCAGGGATGCAGGCTGACAGCACCTGCAGAAAACAGCTGGGAGAAGGGAACATAGAACATATCTTACTGGCTATTGTGTGCTTCCATTCAGAAGTGATGCATGTAAGTTTTGCTTTCATTCTACTGGCAAAGCAAGCCATATGGTCACACCTACAAAGGAAGCCAAAGTATGTGCGAAGTCACATCTTCATGACTCTGCGTAATCTAATCTTTCCCTGAAACATTACAGTTTTTATATAATAAAATCCTTTTTAATTCTATATGGATGAGCCCCCTTTATACTAATAATGGTATTATAATAATAGCATTGCTACTAATAGCATCACCCAAAGCATTATTTTTTGAACACCCACTATGTGCCAAGCACTGTGCTAGGTACTTCACAAATATTGTCTTATTCAATCCAGACAAAAACCTTGCCATTAGGTATATGTCTCTTTTTTTGCAGAGAATCAAACTTTGGAGCAATGAAGTCTAAAGGGCTTAGCTGTATTTACACATTTGGTAAATGGACAACTCAAGATTTGAATCCTAGTCTGTCTGGTTACAGAGACTAATTGCTCACAACATTCTACCAATTTCTAATATGTTTGTTTCTCTTCCCTTCTGTGTCCTATAAATCTAACAAAAGAAGTGGAACAGTCATCATTTAAATAAATGGTTTGGTTCATATAGATAGGGAAAAGATTCTATGAAGCCTGGATTCATATTTACAGCAGAAATCTTGTTATACTTTTCTTGCCTTTAAACCCTGGCTGAATTTATTGGCAAAGAAAGTAATACCACTGCCCCTGGACTCCAGTTGGCCAGTCCTGAAAGTGCAAAGGGACAATGGTAATTCAAAAGATTCCAAAACCTCTATGGAGTGCCATTTTAGAGTTGCATCCACAATACAACTGTTTCTCTATGAGGGCAAGTTGGCTGCAATATTTGAAATATATCTAGTTTCACTGTGTTTTAGCAGCCATTTACATGTTATGAACTCTGACTACATTAATTATAGCTGCCACTTTCTATAAATAAATATCAGTAGCAAATAAAACTAGTATTCAATATTGTTTTGTACTTCTCCTGGCATGCCTCTCAGTGAATGGCTTAGAGTCTTTGATAGTGATTTTACACTGAGCTTGGTTAGTGCCAGCATAATTGGCATGAAAGTAATGAAATTACATCATAATTTTAAGAGCAATATAGCTACCATATGCTTGCATTATAATATAACTTGATTTTGTTTGAGATGACACATACCCTAGGCATTCTTAGAGCAATTTCAATTTATTTAGAAAAACTTCTACATGCAATCCATTGGAATGATGCTCAGTTATTTTTTTAATTGCTTAATTAAAAAAATATATCCATGTTTACTTTCACAATTAATGATCATGAAAAGCAAAATCCC
>NW_006382906.1:0-3465 GCF_000327345.1 Myotis davidii
TTTTTTGTGTGATGAGAACTTTTAAGGTCTACTCCCTTAGTAACTTTCAACTATATAGTACAGTATTATTAACTGTAGTTGTCAAATGTTATTAGATTTTATACATTTCTTCCTGAAGTATTTTATTTTGAAGGAGAGAGGACTCTCTGTATAATTATCATCATGTTGAGTAGTGTCTTTCCTTGGCACTATTTCATTTTAAATGACCTCTTTCTTCTCTATGGGTGTAATCCAGCTTTCTAGAGCACGCATTGTTCAGTTACCTTGGAAACCCAGCTTTCACACCACTGGTTAGAATGTCCCAAGGTTGTCCATTATATTCCATCACCTCTTACCCTCAAGAAAGCTAGTATCCAACATATTAGAATTAGCCTATAACCTATAGCAATTTTCACCCACATTTTAGAGTTTGTTGTGGGTTTTCATTCCAAAATGGCCTTACAGATTTTTGTGTGTCGTGGAAGCAGAATTTCCTCCCTACACTTTTGCTCTAAATGCTTGTCTTTGTGGTCTCCAGTTTTTATGACCAGGAAGTGTACTTTCTGTTGATAAGAGGAATAATCCAAAGATGCTCTCTTCTTTGCAGCATGGCTGCTTTAGCAAGTCAAGGTGGTGGAGAGACTGTCCCTCTGGAGTTGTTACTATGCTCAACAATGAAAAAGGTTAAAAATAGAGAGTTTTAACCTGCCATCTCCAAGGATATAAGCCAGTTTTCCCTTTCTTTACCACTCTGCCTTCTTGGGGAGTCTGGATTCCTTGACCTTAGTAAAAAATGAGATAACTGTTTGGACCCTTAATATTAGCTATCCTGATGCTATTCATTGCTAAATCCGTATGTTTCCTCTGGCCCCTAACCTCTATAAATGTGTGGTGGTCTATAAATACGTATGTCTATTTCATTGCCCTTGAAATATCACTTTCTTTTCTCTTAGGTATTGCTACATGAAAGTATAGATATTGATAAAAATAAAACATGAAATGAAAAATAATGTTCTATTGGGATATGCCACTGAATCATAGGCCTCAGTTTCCTCACTTATAAAAGGGACATAGGCAAATAACACAGTTCCTATTTACAGAAAGGATTATTAAGAAGATTTGATTAGAAAAACGTGGAAAGTTACATTCTCCTCAAAAAGAATATGGAAATAAATAAGAAATGCTGAGTATAAGCCAGATCCGTAATAAGGAGTTTAACAAGTCCAGAGGAGAATTATCGTATTATCCTTGCTGTGTACGTTTTCTATTGTATAAAAGAAACTGAATGTTGCTGGAGCTAGCATACATGTCTTTTAGTTTTGGCACCCCAACCCCTTCTCACACTTTGAGGGGCTTTCTTATGTACTTGTGAAACACAGAGCTGTCTTCTGCGTTCTTTTTCCTTTTCAGTCTGTTGCTTCATTTGAGGGATAAATGTCTTTTCCGGTTCCGCCTGTTCTCAGCATTAGTTGGAGAGAGTGTTTCCATGCTCTATGTTCATGCTCTCCTTCTCCATACACTAGATCCATCCTGGGAAGGCAGGATGAGCTTGTGAAAAGAGCACTAGGCTAGTTGAGACCCAGGAAGTAAGCACAGCTCTAGCAGAAACTGGCTCATTAACATTCACATAATTTAATCTGCTTGTGTCTTGAATGTGCTATCTCACTCCCCTTTGTATACCTTGTTCTGTCTAACATAGCACCTGATCCAAACTTCCACTCAATAAATCTTGAACTGAATTTAAACAAGGAGTGTAAGAGTTGAGTGAACAGGTAAGTTTAGTTCTGAAGAGACATAAGATATAAATATTCATAAGGTGACATTATATTCTTTGGAGTTATAAAAATATTAAATCAGGTTGCTGATTTATAGGCTTCATTTTTATCAGTTGATTATAGCACACCTGGATCAGTTTTGATCATATTTAAAGCAAAAAAATTCTCTAAACTATGTTAAAATTAAACATTTATTACTGTTAAAAATAATTAAAATCCAATCAGTATAATTTTCCACTTTTATTTTCTTTACCCATCATTAATAGTTATTATTGCATTGCTTCGGAATCAAAGCTGCTTCAACATTTGTAGAAATAGCAGTAGGAGAAAGCAAGGTGAAAATAATACTCATGGTTTTAATCAGTTTATTGAGGAAACAAAGTGATGTCTTTTATTTAGTGGCAAAGGTTAGCCACACAACTAGGAAGGTTTTCTTTCCTAGTAAAATTATTCTTACACAAAAGGTTATATTCCAAAATATATTTGAGTGAAATCCAGCAAATAATAGAAGGATACCATAGGAATGACGAGGGATACATAATCTCCCTTAAATGCTAGATCCACAAGAGCTTGTTGTAAAGTATCTTTATTTTCCCAGAAATAATTCTTTGTTCCAATGAACAAAAAGAATTACTTTTTTAAGGGCACTGAAGAAAATACACTGTACTGGTCGAACAAATTTGATTCCAACAATAGGTATTTTGAGCACATGGATAATCCTCTTCAACTCTTCAGTGCTAATTGTACTATGATTTTTTTAATGCCTGTGATATTACAGTAATTCACAATAAATAACAATAAGACTCTGCTGCTTTAAAGGCAGGTAATAAAAGTAGGATCTGACATATAGTTAAAAAGAAAGAGAGGGAAAGAAATGGATAGATCTTTTTGCCTTGACCCCCATCTTTTCCAGTTTTCCCTTTAATCCACATCTTACCTCATACCTTCCTGCCATCAGAGATTGGTTTGGCATAGCCCCAGTCTGAGGCTCCAGGCAGAATTTATCCTGAAAATTAATAATTGCTAGGATCATCTTGCCAAGGATCACCCGTCATCAGGACCTCTGGGAAACTAGAGTATTACACTCATCCAACAGCTATTTATTCAGCACCTATTATGTACCAGACACTATGCAACCTTAGGAAACAGGAACCTTTATGTAATGTACCTATATAATTTGGGGCTACCCAGCATTCCTTTGTAGCTCTCATCAGCATTATAATTTTGTTTTGTGGAATTATCTCTCTCATGGGTGTAGTTTTGCAGGGCAGAGAAATCCAGATTTGTGTCTCTCACTATGGAGCTCAGCAGGGCTAGCAGCTATCTCCTCATCCTTGTTTGCCCAGAAGTTGGGTAACCTTTGTTCAGCCACTTGGAAGGATCTTTACTGATCCTTTGATCTTAATTGAACTAAACAAAGAAGTAATCTTTGGCACTCACTCATGATGACATGGATGTCCCTAACATGAGACCACTGCTGAGATATTTCTTTCTCAGCCTTCCAAGCTCTTTCTTGTCCAGAACACAGTTTTCTGTCAATTCTGTGACTGTGTTAATCTTACCCTCATAGTCTTCCAATACATTTCTTTTGTTTAAGTTAAGCAGAATTTGTTTCAGCCAAGGGCCTACACTGATGCAGCCCAGCCCAAAGAGAGTGACCACTCTGGCATCTCCAAAACTCCAAGGGCAAAGCATTGTTTTATTAGTTTTT
>NW_006382907.1:0-3459 GCF_000327345.1 Myotis davidii
GGTGGTCATAATAATCTGACCACTCAGTGTATAACCATCATGGTGTTCAGTTACAGAGCTAGAAACCCTGAGCTAAGTTTTTAGATGAATTGTGTATAACAGCTGATGGGTATATAAACATTTTCTTTAGGGTTCATGATCTGGCTCAATAGTGTCACCTAAAAATGCAACTGTACACCAGCAACAAAAAAGCGGAGAACACAATTAAAACATACTATTTATTGTAGCACAAAAAAAATCACACTAATAATATGTATGTTCTCTCACAACATTGTTGAGAGAAATGTAAGAAAGCTTATACAAATTGAAATGTAACATTGCAATTGACCAAAAGACTTAGTAGTAAAAGCTCAACTCTCCACCTCAGTGAGTTGGCTTATAGTTTTCATAATTTAAAGATTAGGATATAATTTGATACCGGAATTTTGCCACAGACTATTGCCATTGAACTATAGGCTCAATGCAATCATAATGAGAATTGCAATAACTGCTTTCTTGTGGAACTTGAAAAGCTGTTTCTATAATATACATGAAAATGCAAAAGATGAGCAGTAGCCAAAACTACTTATTTTTAAATGTTTTGTGATCTGAAAAATTAGTGAACACATCGAAGTTGTATTTTATATGGGTAGTACATATTTATATTCATTATATTAGATATTAAAACTGAACACTAATAACATTTATGATTAATTTTAAAATAATACATATATTAAAGTAAATAACATTCTAATATAATGAATACTGCATTCTTAAACAAAAATAATTAGCAAAACAATGGCCTTGTTTTGCATATTTATACTAACTCTGCTGCTTTCTAATATCTTCTTCAGAATTAGACCTGTTGCATGTGCTGTTTGGTTGAAGTATACAAGAAAATCCAACATCACACATATATGTAGCTAGAAATTCTGGGATCATGTGCCTCCTATAAATATCTTGGGGACCTCATGGGCCTCAGTCACATTTTGGGAAGCATTGGCCAATAAATTTTTAAATAAAATGACCAGAGAGTAATGACCTGGTCTACTTATTATAAAGTAGCAATTTCTAAAACAGTATGGTGTTGACAGAAAAAGAGAAAATATACCAATGGAACAAAGCAAAGATCCCAGAAACAGACACATGGATACATGACATGGACCCTTCACTGGTAGATGACACAAGTGAGCCTAAGCTTCAAAAATAATCATGCAGGGATAGTTGGATATCCATGTGAGAATAAAAAACTTACTCCACCTTTCTAAAATACAAAAAATATCAATTCCAGATTAATTTAAACCAAGATGATGAAGCTTTTAGAAGAGTAAAGAAGAATGTTATACAATCCTCAAGAAAGGGAAATATTTTTGTTTTTAACAGAAAACCATAAAAGTGAAGATTGATACCCCCTTGCAAAGGTATCAAGAAAGTTGAAAGTCATAGAATGGGGATGCTGTTTGCAATTCATAGACCAATAAAGCAGTTGTAAATTCAGAATATGAGCACCACATAGTGGGATATATTCAAATGGCCCACAGTCACATGAAAAGTGGGTGTTCTTCACTAATTATCAGACATGCAAATTAAAATGTGCGATATCACTACATACCTACCGGAATAAGATTTAAAGGACTGACGATGTAAGTGCTAACAAGGATGAGGAGAAAGGGGTCCTCTCATAAGGTCTGGTATTATCTACCAACACTGAAGCCTTGCCCTTGATGCTGCAGCAATTACTTTCCTAAGTAGAGACTCAACCAAAATTCATTCACAGGCACCAAGAGATAGATATTCATCACTGGACTCAACCTAAATGTCCACTTACAGTTGACTGGATAACTTAATTGTATTACATTTATTCAATAGAACACACTAACAGCAATGAGAGAGATTGATAATAGTTACATGTACAAACATGGATGAATCTTCCAAACTAATGTTGAGCAAAGAAGCCCTACTCAAAAGGAATGCTAATTAGGAAAAAACATTTCTACTGCAAATTTTTCTTTATGTGTGTTATATTTTATAGTAAAAGGAGAACATTATCCTGTAGCAGCATTTATAATCACATATGTACCAGAAAGCTCTCAAAGTATTTAATATGGATTGTCTCATTCACTCTTGAAAACCACCCCTATTTTATAAATGAATAATCAGAGGCAAAGAAAGTTTAAATAATGTACCACATCACAAGTGACAGAAAAAAAAAAACACGAAAAAAAACAACAAAAAAACACAGTTCTGATTCCAGAGCCAATAAAGTAGTCTCTCTTACAGAGATGACCTCATTTAATCTTATAGACTTGCAAGGAAGGAGTTGTGATTTTTATCCTGAGAAAAGAGCCCTGTGGAAGTTAGGTCATATGTCCAGGGTCACAGAGGTAGGAGAAGCCCATGCTTCTGCCAGAGACACTACATGGCCTCCGCTTACCAGGACAAACAGGCACCTTTTTATATTTACTACACACAAGTCCCCGGAAATAGATTAGCATCCTCACCTCGACTAAATAACTTGGTGAACAAAACATGCTATGCTGAACCAGATAACCTATTTACCCCAAAATATAAAGTGATGCCCTGTTCCCTGAATAAGAATTGAGAAGCAACATGACAGTATGTGACTAATGATTTCACATTTGTGACATTGGACCCCTGGGGCCTAAGCAGGACTAGTTCTGATAATTAGGGAAACAATTTGAGAGAAAAGTGCAGAGTCACTAGCCAGGAAGAGAAACCGTCAACACTGCTTCTGGGATAGGGGAGGCTAATTCCTTGTGACAGAAACAGAACCTTGAATTCCTAGCGCTGTATCACAAACTGCAAATATGGCACAACAAGAAACCATGTGAGGAGGATCAAAGGGGAAGAAGAGGAGACTAGACAGAAAGAAGTGGAGAAAGTGAAAAGGGGTAGCAACGAGAGAAAAAGAAGGAGACAAAGAGAACAGTTTTAAAACAGAATTTCCATTCCCTGATATACTGATTAGGAAAAGAAAAAAGTAGGAAGGAATGAAGGGGGGGGGCGATTAGAGAAAGGGGTGATGACAGGAGCCTTCCTTCTGAATTCCATCGTTTTGCGGAATCAGATCACATTCTCAATGACTCCCAGCATTTAATCACCATTCTTCACTTAACTTTCTCAGCCTGAATTGAAAAATGCCATCCCACATTCTGCTTAATGTTACAATAAAATGACTTCCAGCAACTTGCCTTGCAATTTGGGTGAATTACAATGGGCTCACCCAGTAAAATAATGTGATGGCTGTTGGTGACCTAAAGGCTTAAAAGCACCATTCACTTGCTTCCCTGCTCTGAAAATAAATGTTCGTGCCACCAAACTTATTATTTCAGAAGGGCCTAACTACCACTATTTGAATCACTACTGCACACAGTACTTCTCATAATATTGACATGAACATTCTAGGTGTAATTTTTATCTAATGTGTCTTATCATCTACCTTTTGAGCTCCTTTAACTG
>NW_006382908.1:0-3486 GCF_000327345.1 Myotis davidii
ATATATTTTTTTAAAAGACTCTCTTTATATGAGCTTCAACAGCAAAGATGCACACAATCTCCCTAATATGTTTCTCTGCAGGAACTTGACTTGTCAAAGTTCTCATGACAAAACAGTTTCGCTAAGAAACTTTTCTGCCTGCTCACACTAAGTGATGAAAACAAAGGTTCACCCTCAGTGACTGGTTCAGCTCTGGAGTCGTCACAGGCCAGCTTTAGTGTGAGGAGCTCCTATTACCAAACACTAAATTGCAATCTGCATAAATTGCTTAACCATTGGGAAGAAGACCAAGGACAAAAATGGAAAAAGTACTGATTTGGGAATTTGATCTTCTATGCATTAACCTTGGAGAATTAGTATGCAATTTTCCAAGACTTAATTTTTTCATCTGTAAGATGAGGTGATTAGACTGGATGAGCTATGTATCTTTGAACTCTGAAATCCCATGATGCTTTACTGAAAAACAGTGGAAACTGAGGTCTTCTTCGTGGGTGACAGTACTACTCCCTTATGTAGTCTGGACACATACAGACTACCATAGAGAGGAAAAATATTTGTCTTTTGGGGCCTCAGCTTGCGGTCAGTGCAGAACCTTTTTACTCACATGATTACTTCAGACTTTTTTTCCCCACAGAAAACTGCTCTTTATAACTTAGTTGTAAATGGATTACCTCTCTGGAGAGCTACCTCTGTCAGAACATAAACTTTGTAAGAGGCAAATGATTCAAGAATATTTTCCAATGCCTTTCACTAGGATGGAAGGCATCATGGTATAGTGTGAAGAGTAATTAAATCAGGCAATCTGGGCTTCCTTCCCAACTGCTATCTATTAATCTCTCCAGGGCTTAAATGTACTTATAATCATAAAAATCATAAAATGAAGTTAGACTGGAAGATTATGTATCTACTCCAGGGCTAAAATAAATTATTGTAATCTATCATTTTACTTGGAGGTGTGTAAATGTTGTCAGTCAATCTCATTTTTTAAAATATTTCTTTTCTTATTCAAAATTCATCTTCTGCTTCTTAAAGTAAGAGAATACAGGGTGAGACATCTTCTAAGTGAGTGAGAGAGAGGTTACAGTTCCCTCTATTAAAAATGACAGAGCACCCACACTTGCCAGGGGCCTGGGTATCCATAAGCCATCCTTGATTATCAAAAGCACCAGGCCTAATAAGGAGTCCTAATTAAGGAGCTGAGCTGCAACACTGCGCCCTACCCGGCAGGGTGACACCAGTCGGGGAGCAGGTTCCTCTCTCTGCCTAGCATGAGGTTCATTAGCTGAATATTCTAGACCAGTCATGCTCAGGTTCTGCTTCACTCTTTTGTTTTTGCCTTTTGCCTTTAGGTTGAGCACACGTATACCCCCTCTTATCAGTAACATATTGTTTTAAACGCAAAGATTTTCTTTAAGAGGTGAAGACAGGTTGCAAGCCACCCCTTTCAGGCTCCTTTCTGGCATCCAATGCAATTCACAATAACAGAAGTTATCCAACAAGGAGCTCCAAGTACACATTTTTAGCTATTCGCGATGTCTCCATCTGGATGGACATAACACAGCACTTAAATTCAGCATGTCTAAACTCACCTTCTATCTTCTTGATCACAATGATGCCTTTCTCTTTTTGAAAACATCACTGTTATCCTTCTATTCAGCACCCTCATTTCCCATATCTAATCTCTTCAATCTTTAGGATATTTTTAGCCTATAATATCTCTTATTATTTCTACCACTCTCGTCACCTTTAACCTAGTTGATTATTTTGCTCTTTGCAATGGCTTTACGCTGACTAGGAAATAAAGTCCAAACTTAATATATCACTGAAGGTCCATGACATCGTATGATATTCCCAGTCCAGTCTTATTTCTTCTCACTATTCTTCATTAGCTCGATTGGAGCTGTTACCCACCTGCCCTTCCCACTCTCTGTTCCCACTGCTCCCTTCATCTGAACTACTCTTTCCTCCAGTGATGATGGCAAATCTCACTCACTCTGCAAGGCTCCAGATGATTTCTATCTCCTCTAGAATGAGTCATTTATGAACCCAACATCCCTGCAACTCTGCTCTCTGAAATATATGCACTCTCTCCCTTTTTTCCACAAAAATAAAAAATGTGATTATCCTCTTTTGACCACACCTATTACCCTATTTTTTGAGAAAATTTATTTTCAATTATAGTTGACATTCTATTACCTTGTTTTAATTTTTTGTACTTCTCTTATCCTACAGTTTTCTGGTACTCCACATGCTTACCACTGGACCTAATGGCATAAACGATCCCTACAAATGATAGCACACACAGTGTCCTCCACTCAAAAGCTTTCTAATAACTTATTATTGCTAGAGCATATTCTTTCCAAAGTGGCTTAACTAGAAAAAAAGAAGCACAAATCGATGGCTCACCATATTATGTTATTTCCTTAATAATCAGAATCCACAGCCCCCTCTATGAATAGGCCGGCACATATAAGGTGTAATGAGGCTGTTCATGTTAGAGGGCATGTATTTGAGACTTGGCCTTCCCTCTAACTAGTATCATGGCCTTGGTACTGAATCAAACAACCCAGCAGACTAATCAATACCAACCATTTTTTCCTAATTTTAGATGAGACAAAATATCTAAAATTACTCCCACATTTCTTGTGAACAAACTCCAAACATATTTTTTTTGAAAGAAGTCTCATATACTCGTGACCGTATCTGCTGGACAGAAAAATGTCAGTTCATATAGGTAGCTAATCATCTCCTACAATGGTACCACTTAGTCTTCTATTATTCCACTGACATACACACAAGTCAACAGCAGACAACTTTGCCACTCATCAAATTACAGCTGTGTAATGAGGTCAACTGCTACCTGACACACCTTAAAACCCTTTGAAGCAGCAATATGGGCAGCAGTCCATCCTTCTATGTCGGCATGGTTAATGAAGTCTGCAGAAACAACAGGTTTGGCTGTGCCTTCAGGACTCTCTTCTTCTCCATCCAAGTCCAAGAGGCCTGACTTGGTCTCCTCCTCATGCAAGGAATTTCCACAAGCTGGTGCTCTGTGGTACATAAGAAGCTTGAGGCTGTCCACATGACCAGTGTCCACAGCTGCGTGAACTGGTGTCCAGCCATCCTGAAAATAAAATGACCAAGGGAAATAGTTAATTACAACACTAATATTGAGAGCAGCATTACTTGAAATTCACCTCTAAATGTTTCTGGGCTTGGACCTCTGAGCTGGGAAAAGCAGGCGTTCCAATCCTGAATATCACTGGTGAACTGAGTTCTTAAGAAGTTCTCTGACCTGTCAGTTAGTGTATTTCTCATTGCTATGACTCATGTTTGCTATTTTGTAAGAATTTCCACTTAATATTAACCAATTGAAGTGAGTAGACATTATCCAAACCAGTAATGAAGTATTTATTATGTATGGAAAACCCCAATCTCAATTTAATACTACAAAAGAGAATGAACTTTAGCATAAAACGATTTTTT
>NW_006382909.1:0-3482 GCF_000327345.1 Myotis davidii
AAAATAGGGCCCAATAGCCAGCTAAATAGGAGACACAAAAGGAGAAAAGGGAGGATGTGATTGGAAGCAACAATGAACAAGAATTTCTGAGTTGATGGACTGTATATGTTCTCCAATTCAGGAAGCTCACTAGATCCCAAGGAGAATAAATATGAATACATTCACAACATGACTGTAGCGAAACTGCAGATGTAATAGCAGCTCAAGAGCAAGTATAAATTAGTTAAAAGGAATAAGGGTTAGACTGGCAGCTGACTTAACAATGACAAAGGAAGAGGATTGCAGAAAATGGATCTTCAATGTCCTGAAGACAACTCTTAGCACTAGAGTTCTATACACAATAAAGATTGTACTTTTGAAAAAAAGAAAACAGAATCAAAGAGTAGAATGAAGAAATGAAGGAACTGTAAGCAAATATAAATTCAAGAATAATGAAAATTAGGTTGAACCCTACTGGTACGTACATATGATTCAACCTAACAACAGTAACTAACTTGGGGGATGTTAAAAATCAAATGGGTGGATCCATATATTCGCCCAAGCTCATCCAATTGTATACTTAACGTGTGCATTTCCTTGTATATAAATGATAGCCCAGCAGTTTATTTTTTAAACAAATAGAACTAAAACACTACATATAAGAACAACTCAAAGACCACCTACTCCATTTAAAGCATTCTGATATCTCTCTACTGTTGGGAGGAGGACAAGAATAATGCATAACGTTAGACTGTATCAAGGCAAGCGTGCACAGTGAACATGAAAGGAAAGACTAAAAGAACAAAAGCAGAATGTCAGCCCAAGTGTGCAGGGACAGTGTGGTCCTCATCCTTCCTCTGTGTCACTTTAAAAATAGAAGCGAGGCATGGAGACCTTACGGGGTACCGGTGGTGAGAGTCACCTAGATGACCCCGAAAGCTTTCACTAGAAGGTGACGTAAATGAAAACAAAAATTAAACAAAACAAAGACAGAGGCCACGCAGAGCCTAGCGGATAGGCCTCCAGGTCAGAATTTCAGGGATATTTTTCCAGATCATGAAACAGCATCTCCAAGAGATCAGTCACTTCACGGAACACAGAAGATGAGATGCGCAAGAGGAGTGGAATGGGGCCATGGTGCGCTGCCCAGGTACAGAACATCCGTCTGCAGGGAATACCCAGGGTCCTGCAGATAAAACGAGCTGCAGATGACAGCTCGCAGATGAATGTGCGAGGCTTTAGAGAAGTGGGAAACCTCTGTCCATTTCCGGGCCCGGCGCTGGGTTTAATAGGTAAGGGCACTGGGGTCTAGGAAACTGGTGTTCATGCTCCATTTGTATTCCTGAACAACCAACTGTTACCACATCATTACATTTTTCACACCAGAGACAAGGATGTATGGAGCACCTTGACAAATGCCTTTAAAAAATGCGTAATTCAGGACAATTATTTCAGTTAAGGTAGCTAATTGGGTACTTCGAGTATTTAATGTGTTTGCATGCTTAATTAACTATAATTTATTTAAAAGTACTCTAATATCAAATTACTGTGGGATGCATTTGAAGCTAAATTATTCTTTTAAGAAGTGTTATTTCTGTCCATTTCATTTGCAGTGCAAAGTAAAGCTAAAATTCTATTCCATTAAAGGAATATCATCAAGTAGAACTACAAACACAATTTTTTTAAAGAAAAAGAGCAGGAATAAAATGTTGAAACTAAATCAAAACACATTAATGCCTCATTCAAGAACTACAAGATCAACACTTTCATTCAAGTTAGGATAATTCACAAGTGAAATAACAGCAGTGGGGTGTGGTAGAAAGTGTAACAAACTAAGTCAGACCACTTGGATTTTTAAATAGCACTTTACGGCTGACAGCTCCTTACTGGCTCTTGATCTCAGTATTCTCATCTGCACAGTGGGTTTATGTGGTTACCTTCAAATGCTAAAATTCTAAGATTCTAACAGGCCAGACTTAATTAGGCGAAAGCATGTTTGTTCAGGGCCAGTGGCCATCTGATAGACCTGGATCTTCAGAGCGGCCTGTGCACCCCTCCCTGGGTCAAGTGCATCTTGCTAAAAGCCTAAAACCTTCTCCGTGGAGCCAGGGAAAACAACGGAGATGGTGTGTGGAGCTGAAATCCACATGGACTGATTTGAATGCGTTCACTGTACCAGGTGCGAGGTAGGGGGAGCGGAAGCATCACTACCCTCCTGTTTGGTAGGGCAATTCCCTGGAGGAAGCCTGCACACAGTGAATGTGGCTCCAGGCCCAGGCCCCGACTTCTCTGGAATCCTTCCCCTTCCCCCAGTGCTTATGGACGGTGGTGTCTTAAATGTGGCCCTGGTAGTTCTTACCGGTAAGCAAGAGCCTCCTAATTCCTCCTGCCCTCTCCACCCACCCACTTCCCACAAAGCTACAAAGGATCAAGAGCATATGTAAACGAGATTGTTTTAAAAATCTACAAGCTGCCCTGTGCTTTTAAACAAAATCCACCATCCTTAGTGTGGCATCCAAGGTCCTTGAAGGTCTGAACCGGGCCCATTTCTTCAGTCACCTCATTACTCCCTTTTTAATAACTCGACGCTCCATCCATTCTAAGCTATTTCACTCCCAGAGCCCCGGACCTTGCACTTGGTGCTTGGATTGCCTGACAGTCCCTGTAATTTTCACTCTGCACATCCCTTTTCTGCTTGGTTCACTCCTGGCTTCCGAAATCTCCAGAACACTGTGTTGACAGTCACTGGAGCCTGCCCCACGGCCCTGTCATCATTTACTGTCTGAACGATTTTCTCCACTGGACTGTAAACTCTTTGAAGACATGTGCAATGTTTTAATCATCTGTGTTCCCAGGCCTACTGCAACATTTTCTGGGAGCAGAAGGTGTATAATATGTTGTGACTGAGTAAATATCTACTTGTGAATTTTGTAAGAAGATGAAATAATCAAACCAAAACCCTCCGTGAAAGATTTTAGAATACTCAGGTTTAAATCTTCACACCTTTTCTGCAACTTGGAAAGTTCAAAATTATATAGTATTTATGACTAATGAGCCCACCTGAGTTAGAGAAACAGAAAAACCAAAACAAAACAAACAAAACAACCACCTTAATAGTGAAGGTATTTTCTGCAAGTAAAGGTTTTCATGAAAACTAAATATTTCCTGAAAATTGTTTTTGATGATAAATGAATATTTGTCAGTAACCATTGTTATTAAATTAACGTATAGCCTTTACTAGCAGAGCTGTATTTCTTTGCTTTATTACAAAATGTAACAATACCTATAAGGATGTCTTCAAAGTATTGTTTAGTGGGGGGTGGGGGGTCGGGGGGAGCTAGTTGTGTGGAGAGTCTAAGATCAAGAATAAGGGCAGATATGATTGAAGGCTTGTTCTTTTCACTGTGACTGCTGACACCAAGTTACACATTTTCACAACCAGTTACACTTTCCAGGAATGCTAGCGATCGACTTGGTAGTAACACCTAAAATTCAGTTGTCAT
>NW_006382910.1:0-3500 GCF_000327345.1 Myotis davidii
TGGCCCGCGGGCTATAGTTTGAGGACCCCTGCTTTAAACAAAGCCCCATTCACTCAGACACACTGTTTATCTATTGCAATGATAGTTCTATATTATACCCCCAAACTCAGTGGCTTCCATTAAAAACCCTTTATTGTGAGTCTGTGAATTGACTGCTCTATTCTAGGCTAAGGGCAGCTCTGCTTTGGTCTGCAGGTTGGATCAGGTCTGCTCCACATTTCTCTCGTCCTCTTTACCAGCAGCCACCTGGACATGTTCTCCTCATGGCGAAAGAGAGGAGCATGACATGACAATGCTGCATGCCTGCAATGGCCTTGGCCTGGAACTGGTACACTGTCACTTCTTCCACATTCCATTGGCCAAAGAAAGTTTCATGGCCCAACTTCTTATCAAGGGCATGGGAGAGAAAAAAGCAGACTGCAAGGTCAGATGACAAAGAGTACGGCTGTATAATTCTCATGCAGGAAAGGCATGAAGAATAGGGGAACGATGATCTAATCTACCACATGTTCTGAGCCTGCTAACAAGTTGTTGGCCTTTCTTAGGAATTTTTTAACAGAAGGAACCAGCTTTCAGCCAAATTCCAATGAAATTTTAAATGTGCAGTTAATAGAAAGCAATGTGCTCGAGATGAGAACATTCCAGAGTTCTTTCAAAGGGGCACCTCCTTAACTACTTGTCAAGTAGAATCAAAATGATAGTGAGTCCATGAATGGATAAAAAGTCATCCCACTGGGAACCTAAAAGCATCCCCAGGAATAAACTTGGGCTTGGGATTATAATGGAGACTTAGGTTTAAATTCTATTGCTGCTAATGTTCCTGAGCCTTAGTTTCTTCATCAGCAAAGTGAGAAATCACTCATAACCACCTCTTGGGATTGATGAGGGGGCAAAATGAAATACTGTATATAAATTACTTGGTTTCTGGTAGGTAAAGTGCCTGGTACATAGTAGGCAGATCTGTAACATTCCCTTCATTTATATTTCACTTTCAGAAAAGAACTGCCATGTTTAATATGTCCTGAAGAAGAACTAAGCTACATTTGTTAAATAATTGATCCAGAACTCATAGTAGTCCCCCTTGACTTACGTTGTATATTTTCTTTCAGTTCTGATGTCTTTTCCATTGAAAATGGCTCTAACGCAGTTTTCTAACCTGTATACACACAGTTGCTCGCCTTTAGAAACATCCTAGATCTCGAGGAAGAGGGAAGGGGTTAAAAATGCAGTGACACTTTATGGTATTCCTGTCAACTAAGCTATAAATAGATCCACACACAGTCTTCACCTCCATTTGCAGAGCTAGACTACATGGCAAATCCTTAGGGTGGGAAGAAGCTATAGCAGTTCCCTCCTCAAAAGCAGTAACCCACTAACCCTTGCTTCCACTTTCACCAAATCCTTATAAGTTATTCTATATCAACTCAACCTTTGATCTGAAAGCAAAATTCAGTGCAACTCTATGGATTAAATGATAGGTTCTTAGTGGAATTGCCTGCCTAGCATATTGCCTAACGTGGAATAAGAGCTAAACAAAATCCTTTTGAATATGAAAAAAATTGTGAAATGTCTATCTAAAATGATTTTTTAAAACCTAAACATGTATGATTATGTGCAGTCTAGAAATCTGTAGATTATCTCACTTCCAGTAATGTTGATACTTAAGTCCTTTAAACTGGCCAAATAGACTCAGAGAGGTAGACAACTTTCTCAGGGTCCCAAAGCTAAGGAAGGGTAGAGTTGGGGTTTGAATGTAGGTCTTCCCACTCTAAATCCAACACTCTCCTTCAATCTCAGCCACTTGTTTTCAGGAGTCAAGCTGCTGATTCAGTCTTGATAGATCACAAAACTACAGCGTGGCACAGAACGATTCCCACTCTACACCACCTGTTTAGGAAGGATCAGCTCTCTTTAAGAAGCAGCATGCTTTTCGCTTCTCCATTACCCACATAGCTCATTGAACAGTTAGGGGAGTGTGACACCAATAGGAAGAGACGAGCTTGACAGTATGCTCAATTTGATAAGAATTGTTTTAGATAATCTTTCAGAGTTCGGGGATCTGGGAAATGCCAACTCTGATCTGCTGATCAAGTTTCTAGTTTAGTTTTAAAATACATGCATTATCTGCAAAGTATGATTCTTATCTTAGTATGCATATACTTCATGCAATGAATGGAGTCTTAAAAATTGTATAAAATAATTTTACAACATACATTATTATGTGCTAGGATTGCTTACTCCTTCATGGAATCTCAGAGCTAGCAAAAGTCCTCTGAAGATCATCCAAAGCCCCATTTCACAGGTGAGCACTCAGGCCCAGAGAAGTTAAGCAGTGCCCCAATATAGGTAGTGAGTAATGGATAGAACCCAAGTATTCTGCATCCCAGCCAAGGGCTTTTCCCATTGTGCTACTAAGAAAATAAATGAACAAAAATCTATAACAAATCATTTTTCAAAGAAAATTCTATTCTTGTTTATATTTGCTCTATGACTTTTATTCTGATTTTTGAGGTTATACATTGAATTGCTTTTAAGGAGAATGCATATACATGTGTATACACTAGATACAACTATAGTTATTTTGGTTTCCATGGTATCTATTTGCTTGCTTCAAGTTATTAGATCCTCCACAGCATGGGCTTATTGTTTCTAATCCCCAACAGTCACCAACACATTTATGATATTGCCGCATGCATACTGGGTACTTGATAAATATTTGGGGTTGCTGATGGAACTGCCCCTGCTGGTAAACTACTGTTGGAAAAGCCCGAGGTCCACATTAGAGAGAAGCTTTTCTCTTCTAAACTATCGATTGACTCTTGCATGACATTTAATAAAAACTTTCCATTACCAGTTGCATAACAGCAATTAAAACCCTCATCAAATCTATCTTAACTGCTTAGAGTCTTCCACTGGGGAGCATTTTCCTTGGCAAACATCTGCAATAAAAGGCTATTTAATCTTCATAACTGAAACAGTCAGTTATGCTAATTCGTCTCCTTTATTGTCAGTTTGCATTGGGATCACACACAGCCCTGGTCCCTGGGAAAGGTACAGAAAAGAGCACAGTTCCTCCAGCAAGAACAACTGGTAGTGAGGTCTCTGTCATTGGAAGCAGCCATACTTTGTTGGACTAAATATATCCATGAAGCCTTCCAATGAGAGACTCCTCTCATCCTAAGAATAATGCACTCAAACACTGGAATAGACATTCATATTAAAATTCTGGAACCAGGTTGCAGAAATGGGTAAACATTTCCATCTATGCCTCATTTTTCTTTTTAAAATTCTTTAAGTTTGTTCCATTTCATAATAAGATGGGGGAAATACTCATTTTCGAGCAGTTAAGTGAAAATAAAGTAAAACATAAAAGGAAAAAGAGTCAGGCCACTCCAAATAGTTAGGCGGCAGGATTTGTAAGCACAGGCACTTGCATATGATGCTGTCTGAGGCAGCCCCGGGATACACAGGTCTCTGCACCTGCCTGCCAGAACCTTCAA
>NW_006382911.1:0-3504 GCF_000327345.1 Myotis davidii
TACAAAATAGGCTACAACTATACTTCTGCTATTGTCTACAACTCTCTTATATAAGCATTTATTGAATATCTACTATAAGTTAGTCATTCTGAGTACCTTATATCATTGAATTTTCTATGCCATTAACTTCTCAAAATAACCTTAATAATTCTGTATTATGATGAGAAAATTGAAATCCAAAAAAATAATCAAATGCTTTGCTCAATCAAGTCAGCTTACTGGTCATCGAAGGACAGGATTTAAACTCCAAACTGAGTGCAAAGCCTTTACATCTCAGACTTGGGTGCTACTTTCTTATGTTTCTACATTCTCTGTAATTAAAATAAAGAGATACAACCCCACTGCATCCACAAGACACCAGTGTCTCATCAATCAGCAAGGACACTCTACAATTAACTCCCCTTGCCTGCTCCCAGAAGGACTGAGCATCTTTCAACAAATCAGGTCGAGTTAAAGAAGGCAAAAACACAACTTTAAAATAGTCTTGTGGCATCAGCACAACCCAGAAGTATCCTGATTCTCCTATCCAGGGGTAAAATATAGGTACTTTTCTGAACATTGAAGCACTAAACTATTTTAAAATTATCTTTCAAAACTATATAATTTCTATACAGAAAAACTGCAAGCACAATTCAGGAATCCTGACCCTATCAATGCCAATCTCATCCCACATCTCAAGGTCAGAACCTCTTCTGCCTCCCAAGAAAAGGCAAAAATTAAGAAAGATGAAAATCTGGTCAAATGTAAAGACCTAGAAAAACAGTGTTAGTCTACTTTGAATTCAGCTAATGTAATTTGGAGGCATAAAACATTACAAACTAATGCAAATTCTATATTATTCTGATACCATTCCTCTTTTTACCAATCACCTATGAGTGAATTTGCCATACAGAAACACATATTGTGACAAAAGAAATTTACTAGCTTCTTTATTCCTCACACCAACACTTTAGGATGGGCTCCATTAATAATCCAATTTTACAAATTAAAAAATAAAGAGCTAACTCATGCAGCCTATCATCACACACCTTATAAATGGCTGCACATGAACTACAACTTATGCTTTTAACTGAACCATACTGAAGCAAAACCTTGCTCCAACAGAGAAGTTGAACATTCCAGAACACAGCTGAAAGTCATGCAGCCTATCATCACACAGTTTATAAATGGCTGCACATGAACTAGAACTTATGCTTTTAACTGAATGATCCTAAAGCAAAACCTTGTTCCAATAGGGAAGTTGAACATTCCAGAACACAGCTGAACTGTTATCCTTAAACAAAACTATCACTGACATAAGCATATTCTTTGGAGGCAGAATGGTACTGTGGGAAGAAACAGGCCTACCATCAAAATATTGATCCACTACTCACTAGCTGTATTACCTTAGTGCAAGTTACTTAATTTCTCTGTGCCTTGATTTGCAACAGCTGTAAAATGGAGACAATAATTCACATCCAAAAAATAATAATAATTCACATCTTATGCACCCCAAGAAGAATAAGAAAAATACACACATTCAACAAATGTTGTCATATCCACACTCTTGCGTTTGCTCTATTTCAATACTCAATTATAAGAGAAGAAAAATGAAGATAATAACGATGACTGTTGAGGAGCAAATGCAGAATCTAGCAGTGTTTTAACCAGGTCATTAGAAAACTGAAATACTGAGGTAAGGAAACAGGCATATCAAGAGTCATTAGCCACAAGGGGCCAAACCTAAACATTGCAAAAACTTTCTTAAACTGCATTAGGTATTTCTGCCAATCATTCAATGTGGCACCTGGAAGAAAACCCAACTAAGAAAAATTGTCTTTCAAAAGCAAGTTTCCTTGCATAGTTGCAAGCAGGGTCTAATTTTGGATTAGAACCCTTGAGGAGTCTTACTTTAGGTATCCCATTCCAAAAAAGAATGGTATCACCTACCCTCAATGGTAAACCCCAAACCCACCCACCATTTCCTCAGTTTCCAAATACTGCAGATGACTAAAGCAGTTCATACATTATTATTATTTGCACATTAAGTAGAAATTATCTTAATGTGTATCTTTATCTCCACAAAAGGCCACACATGGGCAAGAGCCATGTCTTATCCATCCAGACATGTTTCACTCTCTGCTAACCATGGTCCCTAAAAAAGGCAGTGCAGCATAACGCCTGGGCGGCCACAGGGATCATCCAAGGCTAGGGCTGAGCCACATGCTCTATGCTGGGAATAGATAAAGTGTCTGTTAGCCATGGGAAGCCAGACTTGAAAGGACATATAGTCTGATTATGCCAATGTGAACCATTATAATGCAAGTAATGACCCAAGGAAGCCAATAGAGAAAAAAAGAATACGAGAATACGCAAAGCCATATTGAAAGAAATGGAGCCATCCCAGTCCATGACTTTCCAGTCCTAGTTTGTCCTCAGGAAGTCCAGCTGCATTGTGCTTCCTGTTTTTCCCTGTACAGCATATCCCTCTACCTCCATCCCTGCCATTTTAGTGAAATTTCACTCGTTGTATTAAAAAAATCTGTAACAAGGACATTGACTAGCACACAGAAGGAATTCAATTAAATACATTAGAAAAAACAACAACACGGGAGTAAAAACCTTATAAAATACCTGATGTTAGATCTGCAGTCCCATATACAGTCCCCTCAACAGACAGGCCAATTTCCCTTAATCCACTTACCAAATAATTGTTGAAAAAATAAACAGTATTTGACACAACATGACGCTTTATTCTAATTTATCATCTAATAATTAAGCATTCAAAGCTTACAATGAAAGCACAGCTCTGCAATTCATATTGTTCTTTTAAATTGAATAATTTGGAATCCTGTGAAGAGTTCCACCTTACAGCATATTCCCTCATTCTTGTGCAAATACAATCTGTCTATCAACATATTAGCATTTCAATCACCCTTCCTTTTTTCATAACTGGGAGAAGCTGTCTTCATTTATTCCTATTGAGCATATATACCTATGAATTATTTCTAAAGCTAAGTAGTAAAATTGAATTTAAATCCAAGTAAATGAGAAACTGAAACTACTTTCAAAAATAAATGTAGTATATTGGTCCTGTTACATACTCTCAAATATTATAAATATGCTTTTCAGTAATTAATTTACTTTAAGCTGAAAATTATTTTCTCTGAATTAAGTTGTCATACTAGTTGGAAATGAAAAACCAACTCCACATTTCAAGAGTTTTTGTTCTTTCTATTTATTTTTTTAAGAATTCTGCATCAGTTTATATTCCTGAGGTAAACATATCCACCATTCAAATAAAAAAAAATTAAATCCCCTTTAAGCATCCCTTTAAGGCACTGACCATAAATGGTGTAATTTGCCCTGGACATCATTAAAATGTAAAGTTAATGAGGATTCAGCTGAAAACAGAAGGAATGTAACCTATTTTCAGGCAAAAGTTCTAACACAGCAATCAGAGGAAAGAGCTCTTTGATGTTTCTTTGTCTCTTCTCATTAATTTTTTTGTCTAAAAAAAAAAAA
>NW_006382912.1:0-3509 GCF_000327345.1 Myotis davidii
GATAGATAGATGATAGATATATAGATCAATTTGCCTCACAAAATATGGGATGAGAAAGATGTGACCAGCATTAATATGTGGATTATTTTCATGAGTTTTAGTCTCCTTAAATGAAAATGAGAATAATATTGATCCTAAAAATATAGTGAAATTTATTATTACCATTTCCTGTTTCATGGTACTTTTTATCCCTCTGAAACTTGGGGGGAAGAAAATAGTAAATCTTTTATGGGATGTGTACATCACTCATGTGTCAAAGATGCCAATTGCCTTGAGGCCCAGATAACTCATAGGCGTGTCACACTTGACATGACAACTATCCGTCCTCAGTGGAATCCATAAATCAGTTCTCCTTTGGGAAAATCAATCAAATCAATGCAAAACAAAACAAAACAAAACAAGCTACACAATTCCAATTTTGCAGCCACAATGTATCAAAGGGACATTTTCTTAGAAGAAAAGAAAAATCAATAGGCATATATTCTGTATTCTGTGAATCAGAAAACCCTGGATTTCTCGTTTTCCACCATCTCTCAATGTCTTGGGAGGATATTTGTCACTGTCACAGGTAGGAGCCCCTTCAAATAGAGACATGTTCCAGAATCCGCCAGGAGATAGATTTCAATAGCACTTTGGGCAATTCATGCAACTGGCTTGCCCACTCAACTGGGAAAAGCCATCACATGCTCATTGAAGGTTCCTAAAGGGGAGGAATGTCTGGGTCTTGGGGAGCTTAATTGGCTTCCACTTTGCCCTACTCTAGAGTAAATAACGTCCTCACAATGCCCTCAGCTGTCCTCACTCCTCTCCTCTTTCTCTGTTCTTTTCCTCCCATTTTTTCTATCTTCCGTTCTTCCAGCATTTATCTCAGAGAAAAGAATATGATTTAGAAGTGGTGGCTATGAATTGGCAGAGAAATACCATTCAAATGCCTTTCTCTTTTACAAAGTCTGGCTGGATCATCTCTTTGAAACTGGCATAACACACATTCAACAGAAGGTGTATGAATGATGCTGAGTATTAATAGGAACATTTTGCTCCACTCCAGTTTATATCACAGTTTGGGGAATTTGTAAAAACAAGTGGCTTGTTTCCTGCCTGCTATTTTCCTAGGAAAAATCTACAATTTACCTAACATGATGAGATTAGGACTAAAAATACCCAATTATACCAGCTGTATGAGCTAATTAATGTATGTGAAAGTTTGGATTAAGCAATAGTCTCCATATTGGAATGTAAAAATCCAAGAGGAAAGAGGTCATAAAACAACCCAGTAGGAGTTCAGGAAAATTATATTTTACCTCATAATTTTTACTTTCTATTATTGTTTATATTTAATAATGTGCATGAATGATAAAATGTAAAAATATGTGTAAACTAGCATTGTACAGTTAGTTTTGGAAGACCATTAGGTAAGAGTATCTTCTGTCCCTAAAATATGATTTTTAGCCATTTTAAATAAATCCTCTGATAATGTTCTCCTTTCGAGATTTTTTGGGGCTGGCAAATGGCAATTTGGAGTAAGCTTTGGCTATTTACAGACGTCATCTTCAACACTTGGGCTTAATCAGACTATCCCTTCTAAAGCTACAGAGAGATCACTGTATGTGACTATTGATCATAGTAAGATTAATAATCTAACCACAAAGCAGATGGCATTTTCATTGCTTTAATCTAAGTTCACATCAATTTCTCCTCACTGCTGGTTATCCATGTGAGTGGCACCACAACCTTTTCATCTGTGAGATTTGGGGAAGACACAAAACCATGGTCTGAACAGCACTTGTCTGGAAATGCGGAGATAGTCTACCAAGGTCTGCAGTAGACACCACATGGGAGAACATGTTAGAAAGCATAAGGGGCTGTTTCCCTTCCTGTGAACAGCAAGACTAGGATCTGTATTTTAATTTCTTAGTAATATGTTTGATGAAGTATTGTAGATTGTTAACATTCTCCTTGTAGAAAGAATTGTTGCAGTTCCATTGTAATCCTTGGTAAAACAAACAAAAACAAGTCTTAATAAATGCAATACCAAATTGGAGAGAATATTACATGTAACTAATACCAGAAAAATAGAAAATGTTAACCAACAATGGTCAAGTATAAATATTAGTTTAACACTGCCCCTTACCAGCTGTAAGACCGTGGGTGGGTTTCTACACCTTCCCACACCACATTTCTCTCATTTGAGAAAGTTGGATGATCATAACTTACCTGGTCATGTTTTTGTGTGATGGAAGCCTAGAATATACTTCACAAGCAGTAAAGTGTCAACATTGTTATTATGTTGCCAATAACCAAAATGACAAGTGTTTACCTAACTTGCTAGAATCATTTGGGTTGCAGGTACACACTTAAAAAAGAATTTTAAGACAAGTTTCAGGTATTCAATTTGGACTGAAACTGATTGATATCAACATAAGAAGAATGTTTATTACTACAGAACTAGTCTTCATAGGATCTAGGGGAGATAGAAGCATATGAGCTTCAATATCTCTTCCATGACAAGAAAACTATTAAGCATCATATTCCAAGTGGCAACTAAGAGGAAATGCTGATGAGATGGTCAAATCTAAGCCAATTCAGGATAAGTGAAAGAACGTGCTGCTTTGTCACAATGACTGTGGGCTTTAGAACTAGACATAAGTTCAAATCTCAGTTTACCCATCCAGACCTGGGATGCTAAGGATGTAATAACATTAACAATCTTGTTTTCTCTTGGCAAAACACATTTCCTTATATTCATTTTTGAAGGGCTATTGGGAGGACCAAATGAGATAACATCACCAAAGATGCCCAGTAACAGGCTTAATCATTTTCATCGCTATTTAATACTGGTTAGTTTTTTTTTCCCTTTTTATCCATAGAACTGTTCATGAACTACTGTGCAAGTTCATAAATAACACATTTCAAAAAAGTGAGGTAAAAATAAGCAATTGTGCCAGGGAGCTATGCCCATTTAGCAAAGGACTCCTCGATAATTAGGGAGGAAATTAAAATTCCATATTTAGCTAACAGACGTTGACGAAAGATAAAGGTAGTATCAAGCAGCCCTCAAAATGTGTTGTCTTTTCCTCATTTTCTACTCAAACTAATTACGAAGGACCACAGAACCTCTTTGTTAATTCACACTGATGATGAGGAGTCCCACTGTAAATTACTGAATACCCCAGATTAGTCACTACATAAATAAGTCCCATAGCAAAGAAACATAATGGTGCTGAGATATAGGAGGCAATATGCTCTTCTGTAATTGCAGCTGAATTTTAATTATTTTGGCTAATCCTTTATTCACATATGTGAATGTTTTCAACACATTTAAAGCAATATCAGATGCCCCACCATTTCCATTTGTGACTGGAATCATTACCTAAATACTGCACAAGTCAGCTGAAGAATCTGGATGACTGATTTATAGGAACTTATGCCATATTCATATTTTAAAGTAGTTTTTATTATCTTTTCATTTTTATTTTAAGTCTTTTTTAAAAAAAATATATTTTATTGAT
>NW_006382913.1:0-3518 GCF_000327345.1 Myotis davidii
AAAAAAAAAGTTAACAGTATTCTGTCATTTTATAGGTTTACTTTCCTCATATATACTACTTCTCAATAATAACTAGACTTTTTCCTTCTTCCCATTAGAAAATGTTGGATCAATCAAGTATGATGAGTTGTGTATACAAGGCAATATAGCAGCACTGATTACGTTTGGCATTATTCTTAAACATCCAGATAAAAGTCAAAGTTCCAATTGCTCTACACATGTTGGTTACCTAATGAACTGATAGTCAGATGACAAAATATTTCAACTCTTTTTCCAAATATTTAACACTAGCAACAAGATTAAATCCAGCCATCAGTGTCTGTGCTATGATTTCATGAGTGCAAAAAGGGGGGGAAATTGCTTCTAAATAAAAATTTAGATCTAAACACCACATTTCTTAAGGGATTTTACTTTTCCTTGACCAAAACATTGTTTCCTTGAAGATGATACAATAATTATACAGAATGTTAACAAAAATTATTTTTTATTGAATAAAAAGTGTTTTGAGCGCCCTTTACATGCCAGGGAACCTGGTAGGAATTAGGTAGATGCTAAAAATATAATCAATATTACTTGGATTTAAGCAGGAAAATAAATCATTGTGATATGTTTTGATGAGTGTTATTTTAGAGATAAGCAATGAATAGTTGAGGCACAAAGGAAGGTTAATAAATGACTGTGCTTAATTTGGTACAGAAACTCTTCACAGAGGCATGAGAGTTAAAAATCTAGGTTTTTGCCTGCTAGAAAATATGGAAAGGCAACAAAAATAGTAAATAATGCAAAAATCTTATGGGAAAGACTGACTCATAAGCAATAATTGAAGGCAAAATATTCTGACCTTTATGTCAAAAGGTGAAGTTTAAGATGCAAGCATAACTATAATGATAACCATAACTGTAAGCATAACTATGAATCTTGGAGCATCCCAGTAACAGGTTCAGGTTTTTACCAGTAGCCAATAAGATGCCAATTAGGAAGTGATATCATCCATTTAGCTCCAGATGAATTTACTATCATAGTTCCACTGAAAAACAGGGCCCCAAAAGAACACTCTACTCACTGGACATGGCTTAACTTTCATGAAGGGGGTGAAGATACTTCCAGTTTTTCTATTTTGCCTCACATTACTGGAAAGACTGGGGTTCAACTGTGCAGCTAGAGAGTAATATGGAAAGTCTTCTCTGGTCTCCTGGCAAGATTAGAGGATCAGACTATTACAAGGCAGACCACCTACTTCCCCAACTTCACACTGGAGCCTCCAGCAGTCCTTTTGGACAGTGCAGAGAAACAGTCAAAGAGTTGTTTTGAGAGCTATGGAAATACAGAGGTAGAAACTGTTTGACTGCTCCATGAATTAGCACCAACATTTATTTAGATTAGATAAGACACTCAGGTACATTAAAAACAAAGTAATTAAAAACACATTTAGGCAAATCTCATTTGAGGCAGAGAAGATTCAGAATTGGCAGTTGTATGATCTAAGCAAATATAGTTTTAATAATGAATTAAGTTTTAATTTATAGATTTTTCCATACTAGATTGTTTAGAAATTAGTGCCCATTTGGGGAAGATTTTGTTGCACTGAAATTGCTGTATGGGGACTGGGATAAGGTTAATGAATTTGGGTGTTTAGAATACATTTGTTCCCTTGGCTCATCAAAAAAGACAGCCTGTGGCCTTAAAAATAAAACTATCACCCTCTGTACAGCAACAGTTAGTATTTATCAAAATTATAGTCAAAACAACCAGTTAAGTCCTATCAAATCTACAAAGAGGACCTATGAGACCCTTAGCCCAATCTCAAGCACTAAAATATGAGACCAAAGAGGTTAAATGTTTTGTCTAATGTCATACTTCTAGCATAAGCAAAGGCACAGTCCCAAGGCCTTTAAATGTGAATTTTTAGCCACACCATAGACTCTCTGACTGCATGGTTATTTATTTGTATAAGATAGAACAATTTTTCCCTCATTTGTACATATCACCCCTCAGCACAGATCACATATGAACATGTCAGTCTCCTTGAGCTTTGTGATTGGTCAACAAATAAATCATGCAAAGTATCTGACTGGTGTATAACCTCCCTTTCAGGGTGTGTTTCCTTCATGTTTCAAAAGATTGGACCTCCTGCATCCACATTCGTACTACAGGACCCAACTCTTCCCTTTACAGGCTACAGATGGGCATTGCATTTGGGCTCATTTAGACCAGTAAGATTCTCACTCTAGGATTTTAGCATTAGGATTGAGAGGTTCTCTTCCAGCCTGAGCTATTTACTTGTATTAAACTAATGTAAACTCTGGAACTTGAGGTCAGCCAGCCGAAGAATGGCAAGAAAAGTGTCAGCAGAAGACAGGACTATAGCTCACATGCAGAGAAGCAGAGGTAAAGACCTGGTAGTCCCAGGGAGAGAGCACCTGGGGTCCTCATTAGTTTTCAGTTCCTGGTGGCTTTTCACTTTCAAGGCTTCTCTATATTTTTGACTTTGGAATTCTATAACATATCTCTGCCATCCTCACAATCCATTCATACCAGGAAATAGCCTCTGTAGTCACAGGCACTAAGATGAAGGGTGGTGTTGGTTGGGGCACAAGAGTGCAGCCATGAGGATGCCTCTTGCACTGAGCCTGCAGCTAGTAGGCTTTGGAAGTATATTGGAAGAATATGAGACTGTAAAACTCTAGTTCAGGTTTTTTACACTAAAAGTGGAGAAAAATAGGGCATATGCATAGAGATGGCTGATGTCTAGATCAAGAAATTTATGAAAAGAAAATTCTCTGCTTTGCTCATATAATCAGTTACGGTAGGCTAACTACTGTGAAAAACAACATCAAACTTTCAGAAGCTTAACATATGAAAAGTTTATTTCTCACTCTAGTAAGAATTCTGCTTCGGCAGCAACAGTGAACAGATCTCCTGCAAATAGTAACTCAGGAACACAAGCTTAGTCCATCCGTGGCTCCACTGTGCCCTAGCTCTTTGATTCTTTGTTGATTCCTCTGTATCCAGGCAGAAGATGGAGGAAGAGAGAATCCAGGAATTTGGAGCCAGTTAAAGCACTGCCTGCTTCACACTCCAGACAAGAAGAGTTAAAGCTGAAAAAGACTTGAGCTATAAAAGCCCCTTAAATACTCAGCCACACATAGATGATTGGATTCAGGGTGCAGTCATCCTATCTATTGCTTCAGAAGGCATTACTGAGAAGGAGGCATGAGGGAAAGAAAGAAAAGACATAAATCAACCATGAGAATTATATCTAGCAGAGAATTTGGCTGGTGTCACATGACACCAACTAAAAGCAAGAGAATCAAAAGCCTATAAGTTTATAAAGAGACTATGTTACCAAAAGCAAATCCAAGACTTCATAAACCTTTGTCGATAGCAATCTTAGTACAAATTTTGGGTTCTCAAATGTGCACCAGCAGGAAATGGGCTCCAAAAACCATGTAGCCACCAAGGAGAGAACAGCATGCATTTCAGAGGTGGCCATGGAGGATAATAACAAAAAAAAAAAA
>NW_006382914.1:0-3526 GCF_000327345.1 Myotis davidii
TCACTCTCACATTGATGTTTTTCTCTCTCTCCCGTCCCCTCTTCCTAAAAAAGCAATAAAATGTTATTTAAAAAATAGTGGTTTTGAGGTTGATTTCTTCTCCCTAAGTCATTTGGTGTAGAATATTTGTTTTCTAAGTATTAGTAAGACCCAGTATCAAGCATGTCATCCAGAGGAGCTGCCAACTTTATATGCAGCATTCCAAATAAGTCATTTCTTTCCATTCCTGAAATTATGAACTGAAGACCTCGCCATATAAGTGTATGAAGTATATGTTTTTTATTCAATTCAATGAAATAAAATATAAATAAAAATGAACCTAGTTAAAATAAATAGATTTAACTTCTACCACAAACACAGGCTTTCAACATCGGGAAAACCTGGGGTTAAAAATCCATATTGAAACACTTATTATCTCTGCACCTTTGGACAAGTTAATTAATCTCCAGGCCTCAGTTTTCCAATCTGTTCACTAGGATAACAATATCTTTCTGTTCTGTAGGTGCTGTCCAATGAGGTCGCTTATCTAAAGGCTCTGTGCTCAGGTGCTCTGCTTAATCTGTTCCCTGTGCTCCTCATGCTGTCCCCATCTCTGTCTACCCTGAGCATTCTTCCCTATCCCGTGCTTCTCTGGAAGTACCTCTTCTAAAACCCCTAAAATGGAGGAATTTCCCTGGTCTTCAAGGTCTTAGAAGTCCCAGGATACATACTTAGTTTCTACAAGGCTTAAACTATCCATGATTATGTGAGAGAAGGTCTGGGAATCCAGGAGTAAAGTGAGCTTGAAACATGGGGTTATCTGTGGCCCACAGATGACAGAGCCATCCCACTCATGCAGTGGAACTTGTGTGTGTCCAGCTCTTGAGTGCCACAGACTTCGTTGGCAATTTAGGATATCCACTAGATAACGAGCCAGGAACCCCACTTCAATGGGCAAATATATCATTAGCAGAATTATGTCAGCGTCATATTCATAGTTAAAAGTAAACATTTATTGAGTATCTACTATGGCAGTATAGTACCATGCTAAACAAAGGCGGAAATAACTTTGTAACAGTAGTAGCAGCTAACCATTAATGAGTTCTTGCTATGCACTAAAATTACATTAAACAGCATGTATGAAGAACCTCTATTAATCCCCACAGTGCTAGTATGAAACAGATGAGGCTGCATTCGTAGGAAGTACTAATTATTAGAGTGGTTCAGAGGAGAAAGGGAATCACTGTGTCCTGGGGTGGTTCTGGGGTAGGTGAGACATTAACTGAGCATGATATAGGTAAGTGTCAAGGAAGAGTTAGGGGTTCTTGACGAGGAATATCTGAGCAGTTATGGTTAAGAATAGTGTTTATTGATGCATCACATTTGTTACATGTTTTTGTTTACATAAGTGGTGTCAGAATGTGAGTCACATCATACCACATAGTCAGCTGATACCATGTTTTTTGATACCTATGTTCATAGACTCTAGCCCTTTTAACAGCTGTATAGTATTCCCTTATGTGAATGGAATATAATTTTTCTATTGAACTTTAGGTTGTTTCTGATACTTTGCTATTAAAAGCAATAGGGTAATAGACATTCTCAGATGTATGCACATGAACACAAGTATGGGAGTTTCTTTATAAACCTACACATGGAATGGGTGGTAGACTATTTATATTTTCAAATTTACTGTATGCTACCAAATTGCTCTTCAAAATAGCTATACTAATTTATATCCCACAAGGCAAACATGTGTTCCAGTTTTTCCACATGCCCCAATATTTGCACTATAAGAGTGTTTACCAATCTGATGGGTTAAAAAGTGATACCTTGGTTAAATTTGTATTTTCCCAATGATAAGCGATATTTAACATCTTTCTAAACATTGATCAGCCATCTGGGTTTTCACTTCCAGCATCTCATTTTTAATGTTTTATACTTTGGGAGTTTGCACATAATTGCAGGTTAAGAGAAGATTTCAGCCTTTATAAACTATCGGATTACTGTGTTTAAGTCAAGTTTTAGAAAGGAGGGTTTCAGGAGTGATTGTTTTCTAAGCATATTTTTATTTGTTTTGTGTGTTGGTTTTTAAAGTGGAAGTACGGTGGAATGGGACATATAAGGGTGTCTTGAGTTTAGACAGAGAAATTCATTGTGTTTCGACAGGAGCTGCTGACATATGAGCCTTTGTAGCAGAGACGGGGGCAGAGCTCCGTTTAGACATGGAAAGTAAACCTCCTCTTGAGACACAAACACAAACCTATAGGCGATTAGGAAGGTGATTGATGCCTCTGCACTTGGAAAATGAGGTGTAGCAGGAACTAGTCCTAGAAAGGACTTGTTCTCATTCAAGAAGCCTGAGATGTAAGGCAGCCCAGGCTTGAATGATCTGCACAGAGCAGTTATGCCAAAACCCAGAAAGTTTCTTTCCGTCCCTGGAAGGCGTTGACACAGCAACCAAGGCGAACCTGAACACCACACCGTGTTCAAAGAGAAAAGCTTTTGGAGTAAATGTGCATGTGGAACAAGTAGCAACGTTCTATCTCAAGTCTTGTTTACTTTTAGAGTTTACACGTGTGTTAGGGCATTCCGTTTCCATATAAGAATGCTCCCCACATCTCAGTCATTCATTTAACCACCTACAGATTCTTTCAGAAGTGCCACGTGGACAGTCATTTATGTTAGCCACCATGGACTCAGGCACTTGATGGCTCTGTTATGTTTGTCCTAACGCACTGAAAGTAAACCCAAAACTATTAAAATCAATGTACTGTCGGTACTGTTTTGCCTTCCTCAGAGCGCTTATGATCCTCTGACAAACTCTGTGAGAGAAGAGTTTCAGCCCTCCTCTTACCTAAGTTTTAGTTATAGTGCTTCAGTCTCTCGCCCAGGAGAACAAACTAGAACCTTCACAGGACACTCTTTAATGAAAACTTGCCTGGAAAGCAATAGTTTTTATGGAAAAGCGGCTAAACTATTGCAGTCTTTTCTCCTGGTTGGAAGATCACAGATGACAGAAAAGTTCGAATGCCCGGAGTACTACTAGTAGTAAGTTCATGCCCAAAGGATTATGGTTT
This sequence comes from Myotis davidii, assembly GCF_000327345.1. NCBI lineage: Eukaryota > Metazoa > Chordata > Mammalia > Chiroptera > Vespertilionidae > Myotis > Myotis davidii. The sequence continues at coordinate 3,060 of NW_006382914.1, forward strand.
CAAGTCCCAAGGAAAAAATATATTATGCACAATTATAAGCCATTCACTCCCATTCACTGAGCCTCTTGGAATTCATGTAATTGTGAATGACATCACTCCAAGCATTGAGAGTTTCATTTCTAAAACATGTCATTTGTAAAATTAGTAGTTTATTGGTAGCAACAAATCACTTCTCAGGTATCACAGCATTGTTTTGTGTGGAAACAGTGATTTGAATTCTATAAAATCTAACAATTAATCTAGCTCAGTGGATAGTAGGCTGAGTACAGGGTGATGGTTAAGAGCAAGGATGTTGGAAGTAGACCATCTGATTCTCCACTTCTTAGCAGTGGGAATGAAATTCTAAGAGCCCTTAGCTTTTTTGTCTAGAAAAATACCTGCAAGGAAGTTGGAAACAGAATACAGTATGATCAAGTGTGACAGTTACTTGATAAACATTGTGCTAATTTCACCAGCATCACATCCTC
>NW_006382915.1:0-3544 GCF_000327345.1 Myotis davidii
TTCATAGGTCAATGCTCAACTACTAAGCCACACTGGCTGGGTAGGAATCAATAGTATTTCAAATTGGTTTGGTTCATGAGAAGTTATATAGATCTAGAATAAAGAGGGAATTGAGAAGTGTGGCCAGAGTTTTTAAAAATCACGTAAATTATCTATATACAAAGAACAATTTAATTCCTATAAGGGTCTTGAAATTATAAAAAATTGCATAGGACTATATGATAAAAATGATTTAGAAAGGAAACTGGGCAAATGTGGCAGAAAAAGACCCCAGAATTAATATTATTCCTTAAGCTAAAAAAGACATCAGCAATAAAATGCTGTATTCAATAAAATCCAGCACTATTGTATGATGATGTTGTGGGTTGTGAAGAGGGAGATTAAGGACTTGGTACAATCTGTCCAGAAGATGCATTGTGAAGTGCTTTCATGAGAATGAAAAGGGAATAATTGAATGCATGAGAAGAAAGCGATTTGTGGGCCAAAATGTCGATGACTAAAGAAGGGACAACTCTTGGTGAAGAAACAAAGCCATGGAAGACAGGTGCTATTTAAACCTCAAGTTCAGTGTCTTATTGACATTTAGGAGAGAATGACTATGCGGCAACTCTGAAATTATAATTAGAGGGGAATCTGTCGCAATCACTTTTGCAAACACTTCTGAATGTAACAGTGGGGAAGATTTTTAAACAAATAATTTTCAGGCTTATTGGAAAGATAATGGAGTGTGTGGTTCTCTTTTGGCATAGACAACAGCTCACTCTGTCCATAAAATTATAGGGCAAGCAATACGGGACACACGGGCTTCATTAGGAAGAGTGCAGCACTCTGCCAACTGGGAAACAGCAGCTAATGGATGAGAAAGCCAGGAAAGGCCTCTCATCTTTCCTGGTTGCCATTTCATTCAAATATTGTTGCAAATGTTTTAAAATTTCCTCTCATTTCATTCTCTGTCAAAGAAAAAGAGAGTTCTGTTTTTGTGGGTTGTTTTTTTAAAAAATAAATCCAGCTGTTCACGAAGGTTAAGAATAATGGCATGAGTGGGCATGCATATTTAAAGCTAATGTACAAAGAGAAGTTATTTACGGCATAACAACTGCAGATTGAAAGTCAAGAAAAATGAAATTTGTCTTGCTGAGCATCTGAGCAAGTGGATCACAGCTGGAAGTGTTTTCACTTTTTTATGCGATTCCAATTATTATTCTTCCGCTCGTCTTAAGAATTACATAGTGAACGCACATATGGCATGCTGGATTTCTCCGTTGAAAGGCATTTTACTAGCCAGATAATTGACAATATTATATTGTAGGTCCAGAATATTTTACCTCACATCAAAAATTTAGGCTCAATTAGGTATTTACCCTTATTTCTCAAAATACTGTACATCAAAGAACTAAATGTGTTCTCTGAGACTTAAACCCTAAAGTCAGAAAGAGAAGCTTCAAATCCATATTTAAGTGACAAAATATCTTCCAGGATGTATGGGCTAAAAATATAACCTGATTATAAGTTTTAACATTTCAAAATAGAAAATTTGAATTGGAATTGTTGTTGGTCAGCAACAGAAACATAACAAAAGTAGATCCTTAGAAGCAAACATTTTCAAGTGCCCATCCACGCTCTACCCCAAAAGATTCTTAGCAATCACATCAGATACACTGTTCCTTTACCATGGGTAAGATATTGCCAGATGAGTGCATGAGGCAAAGTGAGTCTATTTTATTTTAATATTCAATTTCATATTCCTTTGTCCTGATTGCTTCCACACTGAGCTAAGTCTTCATCAGTATTTGTACTCTCATTTAGGAATGCCTACAGTGAAATAATGTGCCAGATATATGGGCTAGAAATGTTTTTGCCTTAATAATGTCTTTGTTATTACAGATTAGCATGTGGTAGTTCAGATTGTATACATCACTTTCACATTTTAATTACTCTGAGTCTGTCACCAAGAGAGGAACTGCCAGTGATCTGTTGATACTATCTTATTTCTGAATCAGATATTGAATATAGGTTAATTATAAAAGATGCAGGTGGAATTTTGAGAGTCCTTTATAGAGGAAAAACTGCTGGATTAGGAAGAGAGATGTAATACATTTATTTTTCCCAGATCATATCTTATTGCTTCGATTAACCACAATAGTTACTTACCTTTTATATTTCTTCATTGCATTTAATGCAATTTATATTCATTAGCATATACTCCCTGAATTAAATAACATACAGTGTCCATTATGTATTGATTGCTCAACAAATGTTACAAATCATTGTCATTCTTCTGGTTATCATCGTTATTATTATTTTAAATCCAATCACCAGAAGGCACTGTTTCTCTCTTCATCCATAGCACTTAAGTTCTAGAAATTAAACTGTTTACAGGATGCAATGGCAAGTATCGTTGCCATTTCCCAGTTCCCAATCAACTTTCCGGTTAGTTGCTATACATAAGTGATAATATTAGTATAAACTTTCTTTTTATAATTTAGAAAAAAATATCAGGTGGTACAAGAAAGAATGGTCTTGCTACTATTTTTTTGGGGGGGTGATAGACTTCCATAAGTGGTCCATATTTTATTTTTATAATTAAAATAATGGCCCATCATTCTTGTAATTACAAGAGTGCCTTATAGGACAAGCAATAAGTTAACTGCTAAACCTTTTCTCTTGTGATAGTTTGAAGTGTCTTCCTTTTTAAATGTGTGTAAATGTGTTGGCATTTAAATTAAAAAGCAGAGAAGTGTGTCCGACCCTGCCATCAGAACCGTGTATACAGAGGCAATGTGTTTACTGCTGACCTTGCTCAGAGGAAAATCTCTATCTACTCATTTCCAGTCCCACCATGATCACAGGGTGCAGCTGACCTAATGCGCCATGGTCCTCTCCCGGTGGCTGCATCACCGTGTTCAGACGTGTTTGGGAAAATGTTTCATCGTTGGTTAGCAAACATTAGTTCCTGTCCCAAAAAATCCATGGAAACACTTGTCCACATCGAAAGGTCCTTGAAGTGTGGCTCTGTCCAAAACACTCATGAGCTTACTTGACCCATACCAAACGACCCTTCATATTTGGTCCTGTCAAAACATTCACACTTAGAAAATATCGCTGGGTTCACATGGCCCACAAAGTTTATGTCTATTTTTGCTTACAGGATTAACACATAAAAGTACTATCACGTTTTACTGGCACAATAATCATGCTGAGGCTGTGTTGCCAATAGTAAGCCTTTGTGGTTCAGAGAGCCGAATATCAGGAGCCTTCTGTCATGGACCAAATGTGTCTGTGAACATTTTGACCAGGACCAAATGTCAGTGAGGCCATTAACAAATGGTGAACTATCAACAGGCTGTGACGTCCAGACTCTGGTTTCGGAATGAATTCATCAAGCAATTTGGTCCTCAGTCAGTTTCCCATTCTGCTCTCAGGTCCCCTTAATGGGGAGGTCTTCACTCTCATCCCCGCTATTCCATCTACAAGAATCCAGACTTACCCATTTCTTTGGATTTTAAGATATTCAATTTTCTCTTCCTTTCTCTACAGTTCAATT
>NW_006382916.1:0-3547 GCF_000327345.1 Myotis davidii
CAGCTTGGGGCAAGAGCTTCCTGGTCAGTTACTAAAGTAGGTTTTAACTTTCCCATTTGAATAAAATGCTTGTAATTTCCCAAGATCTCTTGTTAGTATCTCCCTATTTTTGTACCTCAAAACCTATATTTGATACGATTTTCTTTTGCTTATACATAGAGTTTGGCTCTATTTCCACTAGAAATCTAAGCTGAAGAACTAGTCCTTAATAATGCCCATAAATAATTGAGTGAGATTTTCAGCTTATTCTTAAATACAAATCATAAGATTAATATTTGCTTTTTAGTGTGGCCAACTTATATTATTCTATTACAACAATTTATGAGCCTGATTTGACAGAGTTTTTAGTGCAGTCAATTATTCTGATTGTCAGTAGACATTCTGCTTGAGTAAGGGCTGTAGCGTTCAGCTACTGCAGATGACAAATGTTCTGGATTCCAATCCTGTTGCTGCCATTGACATTCTGAGCTAATCTTTTTGCCTCTGTGTCCTCCAGGAGAAAGTGCAGCTCCTAAAGCCAAACTTGTCCTCAAGGATACAGAACAAGTAAACATAATTATCGTAAAATGCTTTAGAAGTAGAGTGGGGTATTGCATGCTACATCCTGAACAATTCCAGATTAGAAGCAAAAAATTCTCATCTCAACTGAGAAACTGATTCCTGGCCTCACTTAAGGCCATGGCTCTCCACATAGATTTCACTGGGGGATGTTTAAGGTGCCCAGGCCGCTCACTGAATCAGGCTATCTGGACGTAGGGGGTGTGGGGGTCCTCTCTGCATGCAATTTTTATCTCCTTTCAAGGAGAATAAAGAGGCATTGCCCAACCATGATCTGATGGAAGTGTGCTAATGTTTGCATGTGCTCCCTTATTTAGTCTTTATAACACTGCTAGTCTTATTTTACAGATGAGGAAATAGAGATTTAGAATTCAGATGCTTCAAACTAGCTAAGGTCACAGTTTCCCAACGCACAGCCTGAATATAACGCAGCCCTCTCTGTGTCCCCAGTCTCCAGGTCTGTTCCTCTTCTGCTAGGCCTCCCTACGTGAGCATTTACAAACCTGGCAAAGAAAAAGAACTTGGCAAAGAACTGGAGGGGCTAGCAGTGCCTTCATACCAGCACCAGTTCCATCTGCTGTTCTCACTTGGGCTTCAAGCTCCTGTGAACTGTCAGGAGTGTTCCAGGAAAGGCCTCTTGGTTCACTGTTGACGAGTCAGGTTCCCACCATTGCTTATCTCTGTGGCCTTCTGTGGCTCTGAGTAGACAAACTAAGGGCTCAGAACAGATGCCATTTGAACACAGGGTTCTGTTTAAGCAAGATATCTCCATGCATGGCCAATAGGAACAATGATTTGCGGATCTGGTTTCACAAGATTCTACTAAAATGAAAATCCCATGGAACGGATGGAACCCTAAGTCTCTGTCCATAATGTAGTAAATATTTATAACAAAAAGTTTGTTTTGATGCTGACATTTGTGCTGTGACTACATTTGAAGACTATGAGGGATTTTCCCAAAAGGCGTTTATTTGGTTGTGAAAAACATGTGTCTCTGCTTTTTGGTTCAATCACAAGTCTCCTCAGAAAGAGGAAGATGATTGTCAGCAGGGACTCAACATTTTGGGGGAAGAGGTTAGAGTGAGGCAAAGGTGAACCTCTGTTTATAAAGGGGATAGGGAACACCGAAGAGAGCAAGTGTGAATTGAAGGACAATGTCACACAATGGAAAGCATGAGCTTTGTAATTAGAAAAATTGGGATTTGAATCTTGCCTTTGCCTATGTAAACAATTATTTATTTAATGAGTTTAAATCCTGAGCTAGGTACTGAGTTAGGTATTAGGCAAACAGAAATAAATAAGAAATAGTTCCTGGGAGCACATAATCTGGAAATGTATATACATTTAAAAGTGTTTAAATGTGTGATGGCTAAGCTCAGTGATAATGACCTTTTTTGGGTACTAGGGAGGCCCATAGAAGAGACTTCTAAAAAGTCCTAGGAGGAGGGCAGATCAGGAAGCCTCGCTTACTGTTGACTTTGGGTGAGCTAATCTAAGTATCAGTTTTCCCCAGCTAGTAATAATTATCTTCCTGGATTGTTGTGAGAATTGAATTAAATAAGTCATATACAATGTCTACTATGGTATCAGGCAAATAGTAGAATTTCTAGAAATAGTTATTATGTTAATAATGATGATTGTGATGACAAAGATGGTATTGACATGAAGGACAAATGGGTCAAAGAACAAGAGACTCTAGTGGTTGGAAGAGCCAATTTTTTGTCATTCAGAATTAGGCCAAGTGCCCATGTTTCTCCTTTGTGCTTTGAGCTCACTGCACTGTATTGTTTAATTCCATTAAATTGTGAGCTCCCTAAAGACAGGCAGAATAATTCTGTCTTAGGAACCACTGTGACTTCAGAATTTAGTCTCAATCTTAATCCATGGTAGTCCATACATGTTCATGGAGGGAAAGATGTGGCAGAGAAAGGAAAGATGGAAAGAGAAACAGGTGAAAGGAAGAAGGGAGAAATCAAGAAAAATTATTGTTCAAGGACACTAAATGCTGCTGTTCCCTCACCTCTATTTTATGTTTCATAGCAACACCTTCATGATCTTTTTCCACACCTATCCTCCTCTAACCAGGTACCATAGACAATATCAGCCCTGATTTCCTCTATCTGGGTTGAAATTCCAGCCGTGCCACATACTGAGTTATATGGGCTTATGTAAGTTCTTCATCTCTTTGAGTCAAGTGAGGATAAATCCAGTTGAACATGGCATATTGAAATGTACATTAAGTCCACTTCTTCCTGAAAGTCTACTATAATTACAGTGAACATTTTTTAATGGGAGAGGTGGTAAATGTATAAGAACAAAGGTGATAGCACAGTACAGTTTAAAATTTTTTGGAAGTTGGAAAACCCATGGAACAAAGATAATTGGCTGAAAACTCAACTTGTAGGGGAGGAAGGGAGAAGACAGCTGGTCTTCATTTATACGTTTCCCCTTGGTTCTGAAAATATAACAATGTAATGAAATATATTTATAATATAAAACATACAGAATAAGGACATCCCCTTCTATCCAGTGTCCAATGAGTTTACCTGCTCTAAATGCTGGGCTACTGGCAAGAAAGAGAGACGTACTTTGGAGTATTTTTTCCTTCCTTCAGCCCCAACCTGGAAGCTGTTATTGTTTTAGTCAAGTGGAAACCAATATGATGAAAGGCCTTTTAGCCATATAGATGGAGATTTTTACATATTTCCCTCTCCTGAAGCTACAAGAGCTTGAAGGAGGAACTAGGCTGTGCCCAACATACAACTCTGTTGTGATTAGCTGTTTAGAAACGGTGACCCTCCTTATCATTCTCCATCCTTGACAAGCTAAATAAACCATTTCATTGTTATCGCTACCATTGTCACTATTGTTTTTGCCGCAAATTTAATCTCATCTATACTTCACTAAACCTAGAGTTTCCTTTGGAAAGAAAACACTTCTATGAGTTAAAGACGAGAAAACAAATGTTCCGAAAAATGGACTTTGCAAG
>NW_006382917.1:0-3551 GCF_000327345.1 Myotis davidii
CTTGGTCTCTCAGTCACAGGGAAGAGGATGGGCCCCAGACCCATGAATGCGGTCGAATAAGAATAGGTTTCCAGGTGAAAAACCAGTCTATGGTGGACATGGAAGAAGAAACTTTGGGCTGTTTTTGGCATTTTGAATCTTTAATGTTGGGAACTGTTAACAGCCTTTACAGATTTTCTTTTCCCTAAAAGAGGCCACTCTTAATAATTTCTTGCTATTCTGAGAGTGTATTTGTGCTGTTGCAGATTTCTGGTCTCTTCTTTGTCAGTTTGAGCCAATCCTTGGTACAAAAGTGACGAGTAGTGATGGTGGGAAACTGACAGAATGAGGCGCAGGGATGAGTCTTGCTCGTTTTTTCGGTGTGGGGCTGGAGACACAGAGCCTTCTTACATGCTTTTAGTATTTCTTCTGCCATGTTGAATATGAGTCAGAGATTGCCATATGTAAAATGTATCACAGACAAGATCTATGCTATGCCAACCTTTTATGCCCTTTCCCATGGAAACAACCCATATTTTTTAGGGCAAGATCACTCAAACACATTCCATGGTTGTCTACTTTCATCTTAAAAGTCTAGAAAAAAATGTTTTTTCTAGATTTTTTTTTGTTGTTTCTGCATTTGTATTTTCTACTTAGCCCATAACTCTGGGGTGATCTGGGCTGTTCAAGCATGCTTTTTGCTGGTGGCTGCATAAAATGTATGATGTTCTTGGACAAGCAAGACCCTAGCTTTTGAAAAGTGGAAAGATGAGCAGTGCTGACAGCTCAGTGGAACTGTCTGAGCTCACAGTTCACCTTTATACCCCAACTCCCGCACCATCTGGTGACTCCAAGGCCAGTGTGGTGGAGTAAGTCCCACAGCTCAGCCTTGGAATACCTTGGCATTTTGGGGTTCAGTAACCCCCCCCCACCTCTCCTGTCTTTTCCAGCAGCTCCCATGCTCCAGCCACATGGAGATTCATCTCTGTACCATTGCCAGTGCTATTTTTCTCTCCCTACGGTGCCTTCCTGACCTCTTGTTTGCCTGTCAAACATCTACTTTCTGTCCAACCTGTCGCTCAAGTATCATATCTTTATTGAAATTTGTTCTTTATTCCTGTACTTCTCCATTCTTGCCATTAAGAAGTGGTCAGTCTCCTCTTCTCCTATAATATCTGCAATTATTTCTTACATCACCTACAGCACTTGGTGAATTGATACATTTACACATCTGTTTTCTTCTTTCACACTGAAATTTTCTTCAGCACAGTTTCCTTGTCTCTCTCATTCTTGTATTCCCCAACACTTAGCAAAGTGCCTGTCACACAAAAGGTGCTTTCTAAATATTTATTGAATAGATAGAAGGATGGAAGGAATAGAAGTGTGTTTGAATGGGGAATTATTTGAATAACAATAACTGTGGTTATTGTGGTAAAGTAGTAACATTTATGTACCTACTTTAATAGTACATAAAGTATTTTTACCTGACTATTCATTTCGGCTTCACAACAGCTCTGTGAGGCAGGCGACTTAGTAAAGAGAGTAGTATCACAAAGCCAGCAAGTGGGAAGGTTGGCTTTCTGAGTTCAGCCTCGGCTTTTTCTGCCAAAAGGAACTTGTAACACAGGAGTTTGCTTGGTTGAGAGGGAAGCTGGTATGATTAGCTATCATTCCAAAGTGGTAATATTTTCACCAAATTTTAGGTTAATAATCTTTTTGAAGACAAAGAAGGAAAGATATTAACGAAAGCTATAAGAAAGCAAGACAGAGGATGTTAGAGATACAGGTTGTATTAAAGATTGAGGATTTATTAAAATGGTGGAGCATATTTTTCTGTGCCAAGTTATCCTCAGGCCACACTTTTGAACCTAGCCCACATATCAGGTTCAGCCTTAGACCTGGCTTGCCTTTGTTACAACTTGGTATGTGGAGTGTGCTCCCCAGGGGCCTCAGTTGTATTTACAAGTGTTCCTGATTGAGGACTGGTAAACCTGAAGAGGTAGATGGTTGGCAGGGTTAGTATTTATGTATTTTATTCTGCAAGCCACAGTTGTGACATCATTTTTTCCAGTGATGAGTCCATAGTATATTGGATCATGTTTGATTTAAAGCTATTTTAATAGTTACCTTTAATATTCGAAATCAATGAAGAATAAGGTTTATTGTAAAAATTAAGAAAAACAAAAATTAATTTTCTCTCTCTTTTTTTTTCTTTTTCTCTTTTCTTTTCTTCAGATGGCTTCCCTTTATGTCTCAGGGCATAATTCATTCAGAAATTGAACTTTATCTTCAAGGTGAGGATTAACAAAATCTTCAGTACAAGAAAGTACAAGATGATTTTGATAAACTGGATGTCATAAAATAATCCCCAGTTGTTTCCAGAATGTCCCCTTTGATAGTTTACCCTTTGCATCAAATTTATAATTATTTTTCACAGTGAAAATAAAAGCATATATAAAGATGTGTCTTGTAATGTTATATGCCCTACTGTAAGTTACAAATTAGTCTAAGGATTTGCTATATTGTTAAAGAGTTAAACTCACACTTCTTTTTCTTCCACTTATGAAATCAGACAGATCTATTATTAACTGCACTTCACTTTTATTTTTTTGCAGAAATGCAAATAAATCATCAACCTAAAATACAAGAGGAAGCAAATGGTAAATGTTATTGCCACTTTTCATCTTGTAATCATCTGAAATAACCGATTTCTTTTTCAAGATGACCTATCCTGACCAATTTTTGTATATTCTTATTGTATATTATTAAACTATTGCTAGAAAAATATTTAAAATGAATATAGGCACAGGCATTAAATTATTGCTTGGTTTATAAAGAAAGTAACATAAATGACCTTAGCTTCAAATGCTTTTTCCTTTCAGTAATTTAAACATAAGAGAAATAACCATTTTTGAATGATTAATTTCTATTCATTGTACTTTTTATTAAATTTGCTTATTGATTTCTAGTTTTCTTTTTAAGTCTTTTGAGGTTAGCTTTTTCAATTAGGTCCTCTTTAAATCAACCACAATTGTATTATTAGTATGTTTACATTTTAAAGCTGATCTGAATGTGATGGATAAATGCAGATAACCAATATGCAAAACAAGTTAAATACCAGTGTTTAGATAGTCATTCATCCTTCCTTTATTCTAGAACCTTGTTTTACACCTTTCCCTGACAGACAAAATATCCATATTTCAACATAGAAATGGAATGGAATGGATTTGACATTGAAACAGTAATACTATGATTTTAGCATCTTCAGAATGTCTAACAGCTATGAAGAAACATTGCCAAAAGAGTTTATTCTCAACCAGTTTAGAGATAATTCACAGAAAGCATAGTACAGTTTGGGGTAAAATATACTTAATGAAGTGATTCTCAACCTTACAACTATTCTTTGGGCTGAACAACTTTTTTTCTTGTAGGAGACTGTCAAGTATAATATCATCATCCTTGGATGCTAATAACACCTACCCCATTCCCTAAATTGTGACCACAGAATATATCTTCAGGCATCACCAAATGTCCTCTGGGGCAAAATCACCCCCAGTTGAGAACCACTGACC
>NW_006382918.1:0-3553 GCF_000327345.1 Myotis davidii
ATATATATATATATAATTGAGCAAGCTAGGAGCGTTCAGTACATGCTTTGTGGTATTGAGGATTTTGTTTGTTATGAACACCACAAAAGGGGTGTTGTCCGAGTCCATTTTCTTTGGGACATCCAATTGATATCCTTCTTTCATCCAAACAAAACCAGTATTACACCGTGGAGATAAGGCTCCTTCATCGTTGCAATGCATTCTCTTGTCGTCAAAATTGAGGGTCTGTTCTAGGGATTCGTATTTCCAATTATACAATATGGTTCGTCAACTAACGCCAATTTTCATTCAGAAAGCTTGTCCTTTCTAGCATGAAGAAGAATACAAGGTATGGGGGCTACATATCTATGGACTTGTTTGTCCAACACAACCTATAACATATCAAACCGGCGATATCGCTTAATATGTCTTATGCTTCCGTTTTTAACCAGTTGAAGACAAAATACAGCTAGCCTACTGTTGGAATTATTTGAGGATACCCACCTATTTTGCAAGGTTGCTGCAAACAACACGCTAGAGCAGATTACCAGGGTGTGTGCTACATTCAGTGTTATAGCACACCTTGTAAGAACTGCTTCTTTTTGCAATGCAATCTTTCTTCCCAGAACTCATCTTGGAATCCTTTACTTCGTTCATAAGGCTGAATGTGAGCTGTAGGAAAAAACTACCTTTACCTGCAAAGACACTATTTATCTTCTGGTGCTCCGGAATACAAAAGCTCTCTTCAGGTAGACATAGTAGTATCTCCGTTGATAGAACTGGAGTGGTCAATCATTTGGATTCTGAAACCAACACGTTGAGTGGTCAGGACACAATCTCACACTTGAAATATTGCTTTAGCGCGGAGCAAAGCAGTGAGTAGTAAACTAATTAGCAATACCGTATGGTCTCAATTGTCAGCCGTAAACAAGTGTACTGGACGGATGTGCCCTAAAGAGTCCCATAGATTGTGAATAATTCTGCAAGTAACTGTGTTCCAAAGATTTCATCAAAGTTAACAACCTACTCAGTGTTCGCATTCATCAGCTTGGTGAAATTTTTGATCAAGTGTGCAGATTTCTAATGACGGAATTTAGGTCGAGAACATCTTGAATACTGCAGAGAGCATTTTCTCTAGAATTATTCTATGAATATGCATGCCGCTCTACTCACGGTTACCTAGTTCACAAGCAATTTCAATTGGATGACCTCATGGAAGATGCATGAAGTAGCACGAAGTTTAATTACCTCCTAATGTGAACCTCCATGTGATCTTCAGATTTTTGACACCACAAAACTGTACATTAACACTACTAGGATCATGAGTTCTTCAGGCCAGGATCAGGATCAAACTGAAAAAGTGAATGATGCAGTAAGTTAGAAAACAGTCATAATGTAGATAGAAAGAAGGCGATAAAGCTACTAAGGACGGAACTGGGCGACAAACGCAAAGGAAGGTTTGATGTTAAGCTAGCAGTAGGTATTTCAGTATGTCACAAGTATATATATTGTCGGCCCATGATATTGCATTCTTTGTAATAGAGCAAGGCAACGGTAACATTATCGTCGCGATATGAACTCCTTAGCCTCCTCTTTCTTATAAATCTCTCCCACGACTTTGAGGGGGATTTCTTTCAAATTACAATCACATTCTTGAAGGTTGGACTGTAAATCTGCAGGTGGAACAGGTGTTCTTGGACATGACAGGCTACCCCTATTGTATATAGAGTTCCATTTTAATAGTCGCACCATGACCATCAATACTCGGCTACTTCTCCGTTACTTCATGGCATACATCTCCACTTGTAACGTGGAAGGTGGTTGCTAGGGACAAAAAAATTATCCTTTGTTGCCACTTTTGTACGTGTACGTTACAAAGCATGTATCTACCAGAGAAAACACTCAGAAGGTACAAGGATAACCCCCCCACAGTGGATATTAACTTCATGCGACAACTATCGCGTGTTTGACAAAGGTAATCCATACCTTATACTCTGCCTTTTTTCATCAAGTGCTACAGTTTTCATCAAGGAAATATCTCTGTAACGAAATCTAGGCCAGAGGTAGAAGTGTAAGTGTGTCCTGCAGAACCGCTCGAAAACAATAAGTTGAATGCCTTCGTTTTTCTGCCAATGACCTACAAGTCTTTGGTAGATGGTGTATCTTTTTTTCAAAGTCCACCCTGTGCCAAAGCAAATCTACAGCAAATTCAACATTTTTTCTTTCAGGTTGCCTGCAGACAATTAGTCTTGAGAAATTTTTAATAATTGCTCCACAAGGCACAGTTTGCACTCCCTAGAGGAACCTTTAGTAACATGCCTCCCTTTTGAAATTTTTTAAACGTGTCCTTGGGCGCAAAGGCAGTTTTATTCAACGTGATCCCAAAGAGAAGCAGCGCACTAAGCTTTGTCCTTGTGGTGTTGTTCTCGATTGAAACTTTAGGAAAAGCATCCACTATTGACAACCTGGCATACACAAGCTTTTATGCTTTTCTTCCCCTGCGTCTCTGGAACCGACCATTGTGTTGATCCCTTCCCATGAAATCCTCTAACTGGTAATATATATGCAGAAGGACTTCTTCTCAAATGCAAGGCAGTAGATCAGAGGCGTTTTCAAGGACAATTCTTCGCCTCACTGGTTTGTCCAACTTGTTCAAAACATATGACCAAAATCAATGCTCTCCCCCATGTCAGCCACTAAGAGGAGGGTAGTACTTTATCAGGGAAAAACAGGTATCTGGGTCCTGATGACCCATGATTCAATACCTGACAATTTTCTTTTCTGATATCATTTTGTTCTGTCATGTACAAAAGAGCTAGATTGTTTCACACTACTAAAATCATGCTTTTGTTGGAGGGGGGCTTCTTGGCCATTCAATGCAAAGCCTCCTGTTGTGGCACAGAGCCCAGCACCATTAGTCAGCAAGTAGTAGTGGCGGTAATCACTTGCGTATTTGAAAATTATTAAAACACTGTACTACAGGAACTCCAGACCCTTTTACACGATTGAACAAAGTCAAAGAGTTGAAGAGCTGAATAGACATTTTTCAAGACCTCAATGATGAATCTCTTTCGGTGTGTCCGTCAAGGAACCACACTAAAAGAATATCCCAAAATCAAACAGCCTAAAAGGCTTACTTTCTATTGGCTTGAAGATAGAACTCAGAGTTAACAGTTTCCTTTATTCTAATGAAAATCATGACCCCCTTAGCAAACCTGCCTTTGGGAAATAACACGAATTCCTCTTCTTCGTGAATACAGCATGGGAACATTTGCGAGAATGTGGCTGAACCAGATGTGATCCACAAAATATCATTGTGGAATTTGGCCTCTATACTATCCAAAAATTCTCGACCATACAAATACAAATAACACAGTTGAAGATGAGATGTGGTAATCTACAATATTCTAGTTTCACCTTACTATAATTCGGGGGATGCGGGCCTTGATTGTGATCAAGAAGAGTCGAGTTGTACAAGACAAAGTGGATGAAGTTTCATAAGGAGCAATCGATTTTTTTCTCAATGAAATTATAACAACTCAGTGTAGTATAAGAAAATGGCTACCGACACGCA
>NW_006382919.1:0-3565 GCF_000327345.1 Myotis davidii
TGCATGAATTCATGCACCGGGCCACTAGTGTAAAATATAACGTGTAAAATGTATAGGAGAAAACAGGTGAAAGCCTTTCTGACCTTGGGTTAGATAGATGGCTTAGGTACAAAAATAAAACTTGCTAAGTTAGTCTTCATCAAAATTAAGAAGTTCTCTTCAAAAGATACTGTGAAGAGACTGAAAGGACTGGGAGAATATATTTACAAACCACATATTTGATAAAAGACTACTATCCAGAATATACAAAGAACTCTGAAAACACAGCAATGAAAACAAAAAACTCAGTTTTAAAAAATGGATAAAATTGTTGAATAGACACTTCAGCAAAGAGGATATATGATGACAAATAAGCACATGAAAAAATTCTAAACATCATTAGTTATTAGGGAAATGTAAATAAAAGCCACAATGGAACACTCCTTTATACCGCTAGTAATTAGAATGTCTAACAATAAAAGGGTTGACTATGCCAAGTGCTGATGAGGATATGGAGCAACCAGAACTCTCATACATTGCTGGTGGGAATGTACAATGACATGAACACTTTGGAAAACAGTTAAATATGCACCTACCCTAGAATATAGTCATCCCCCTCCTAGGTATTTACCCAAGAAAAAAATGAAAGGGTATATCCATTCAAAGACCCGTACACTAATGTTCATAACAGTTTTATTTGTATTAATCATAAGAATTGGCAAACAATTCAAATGTACATCAACAAGTGAATGGATGAAGTGTAAATTAAAACAATGAAATAATATTTAGTAACAAACAGAAATTAACTTTTGTTACATGAACAACATAAATAAACTTAAAAATTACTATGAGTTAAAAAAGCCCAACTAAAGAAGAGTACATGCTGAATGAGTCCATTCCTATAAAGTCCTAGAGTATGGAAACTGATTTGCAGAGATAGCGAGTAGCTTAGTGGTTGCCTGAGTCCAAGGTGTGGCAGAAGTAAGGAGGGGTTATAATGGGGCAGGAGGAAGCATTTGAAATGATGGCTATGGTTGCGGGTGATGGTTTATTGTGTATATATATCTTAAAACTTACCAAATTGTACACTTTAATACGTGCAGTTCATTTAATGTCAATTCTGCCTCAACAAAACTATCAAAATAGGGTGACCTCGATATTTTTGTCTTGAATGTCTTTTAGTGGTGTTAAGGGGAAAAAACCAACAAACCCAAAGGTAAATGAGAAATTCTATCTCTGAAGAGTTAAAAGTCATCATTTGAAAATGCTCCACTAACGTGAAGTGTTTCTTGCCTCTTCTCATTTGGAAATATAAAATGATGACTAAAAACTACTCAACATGCATGCCAAATTGAAGTTGATTAACCTCTGACCTTTACACATCATTTAATGAGGCAGCCTGCACGCTGGCATGAAAAAGGCTCTGTCACAATGCTGAGCTGGAGATGATTCCTTTTTCTGGAGCTCTTTGTTTTGCTCCCAGCCCACCTAATTTGACCCTTGTCATGCTCGTCCGAGGCTGGGGGCTTTATGTGAATCCCAATCAGTCACAGTTGTTGGCAGAGCAGCCTGGTGCAGAATGACAGTATGGCTTTTCATGTATAAAAAGATGTATGTGATCAACAGAAAATAAAATTTCCTTTTGTCTCTGGTGAGTCCAATTTAGCAATCATTATGGTATTTGAAGAAAATGTCAGTGTAGTGATTTTGTTTAGATTATCTTGTATCTTGATGAGCTAAGAAAAGAGAGCGGATGCCAGAGAGGTGCGTGATAGCAGCTGACTGAATTTTCTGTGCTGTACACAAAGGCTGAAAACAAATTGCCCACAGATTGAAATAATTTCCATGGGGTCACAACTGTCAACAACATCTTTCAGAATTGGTTTTCTTTCATGCTGTTGTCCAGCTATGAAAACGAGCCCTGCATTAAACATATTTAGAGCCTTTAGAGGACAATTTGAAGCTCTTGGTGATGTGTCATCCTTTTATATTATTTATTCATATCACTATTATCATTGTGATTGTCAGTGTCATTATTAAACATTTATTGATTGTCATGTGCAGGGATTAAAAACCCCCACTGAAACTATACATTTAAGGGAATGTGAAATTTAAATACTCTCTTTATATAGTTTCATTTAAACATGTGACAGGTCTGCATATGATAAAATATCTATAATTCTTCCATAAGCAATGGAAACTTTTAAAAAATGAGCTTTTAAAAGCAATATAGTACCACTATTAGAGAGAGGCTAAAGCAAATCCTTCTAGTTGCCTAAGGGACCATTAAAGCTCTTTAAATGGAGAGTATTAATTTGGGTCTTAATTTTATAGGAACTGCTTGCTATCTGAGAGAGGCCACAATGTAAGATGATTTTCTTATTCGTTCACATGATTAAGAATAAAATATGTAAACTCTTAGAGGGAAAGGAGACCCTATCATCTATCTCACATCTTATCAGGCATGCTTTCATTTTTGTCATGCATTAATTCAGTAATACTTACTAAGCAGCTACTATCTAGGAATACACAAAGATACACATAGATGAAAAGCAATTATTTTGGTGAGAATATGACAGCACAGAGGTATGATCTATGTATAATGAGAGGCACAGAAGAGGCTCCTAAGTTCATGTTTTGGGTGGTGGTCGTGGTGCTCAGAAAAAGCTTTTTGGAGGAAGTGATGCTTCACTGAAGATCTGAAAGATGAATAAGAATTAATAAGGCAAAGGGAGAAAGGAGGTAGAAGAAGGTCAAGGGCAGAGGCCAGCACATGTGAAAGCTCAGAGAGGAGAGAGAGCAATCGTGGCACTTTTGTAGAAATAAATGTAGTTCAGTCTGGGTGGGGTACAGAATGAATGGAGCAGTGGTGAGGCATGTAACTGGGAAGGTAAGCAGAGGCCAGAGTAAGGCCTAACATATAAGTTCAATTACCTAGCACACAAAGTAGTGTAAGCATGAGATTTACTTGCTTAGACTTTCACTTTAGATTTTCACTAATATTGCCTGATGAGAAGAAATGTAATTAGATTTGAAAGCAGATTATTATAAAATATTATAATGAAAATTTGTTAAATATATTAGTGTTAATAAATATATTGTGATTTATTTAATCCATTTGAGGTATATGTAATTTGGGTAGTTTTAATTGTATCTTATTGTCATATTCCTTTAAGACTCATATCCATGTATGAATATATAATTTAGAATTTAAATCCATAGGTACTAAGCTACTTTGCCTGGAGGTGGGGAGATAGAAGCCTCTTCTATTTCACTGAGCTAAGAAAAATAAATCTTTATGCACCAAACACATTCATAGTATTCTCAAAAACACAGGTTCCATGATAACCATCTAAAATGGAAATGGAAGAGAGAAGACTCCTGTAATACTTACTCATCATGTGAGTTGGTTTTGTATTTTGTGACTTAATTAGGAGAACTCAATGCATTTGAGAACTGGAAATTAGGGCCAGAAGTCTGTATTTTGAGGTCAAGTTTTTCCTGCATTGCTATGTGTGAACCACTGTGTGAAGTAGTTAATTCATGGATTCAGCTAACATTTATGAGTGCAAACCATATGCCAAGC
>NW_006382920.1:0-3554 GCF_000327345.1 Myotis davidii
ATTCATTGGTTGATTCTTGTATGTGCTGTGACCCAGGATGGAGCCCACAACCTGACATATGGGGGTGATGCTCTAGAAGAGCTCCCTGGCCAGGGCTTGCCTACATATTTCCACCAAGCCAGGCCTGGCGGACTGGAGTTGCTTGTTTCCTGCCCTAGAAGCTGTTTAAATATGGGCCTCATTTGTGGACCTTCCTCCAAGGCCCTTTGACCCAAGTCTGTGGGTAGAAACAGTGCTATCAGTGGCTGAGAGCCCAGCTCCACTGAACAGCTCAGAGTGGACACTGGCTGTCTGGCCCACTTCCTGGAGTAAGGGGGTGATTTCTTTGCTAACTACCCGGCTCTCCTGCCACGTGTGTGCCCGGGAAGCTAAGGCAAAATTTCCATGACCTCTGTGTTTCAAATGTGCTCCTACTCAGGTGTCTCTGGGAGGCAGCTGCCTGGAGGCCGACCATGTGATTAGTGCTCTTCCAGCTTCAGGTAATGGGTAGCCACCTCCCTTCCCCACCCGGGGTGAGGCAAGCTGTGGTTTCTGGGCCAGTAGGACCATGCCATGCGCTGAATTGCACATCCTGTGGAAGGCTAATCCCAAGAAGGGTGGATGGAATTGTGGGGGGAAGGCCTCCTGAGCAGCTTCTGCCGGCTCCCCCAGTGCTCAGCAAGCTGCTCCCCGCCGAGGCTGCACCTCTGGCGCGCATCCTGGGCACCATCCATGCTGTGTCTGTGGCCGTGGTGAACCTGCAGTACCGAGGAGCCCAGCTGCCGGTCCAGGTGTGACACAGGAAGGGGAGGCAAGGGCCCCCTGGAGTCCTTCCCCTGACCATCTCCTTCTCTCAGGGATTTGGACATCTGGTGCCATCCTCAGAAGACCCAGGCGTCCTGGGAATCGTGTACGACTCAGTTGCTTTTCCCGAGCAGGATGGGAGCCCCCCTGGCCTCAGAGTGACTGTGAGGAGGCAGCTTTGCTTAGCTGGGGTTTCCGAGGGGCTCCCATGTGCCCAGCGTAGGTCAGGGCCGTCGTCTCTCCCTAGGTGATGCTCGGAGGTTCCTGGTTACAGGGGCTGGAAGCCAGGGGCTGGGCCTCCTCTCGGGAGCTGCTCCAGCGGCAGGCACAGGAAGCAGCTGCCACGCAGTTAGGACTGAAGGAGCCTCCGAGTCACTGCTTGGTTCACCTGCACAAGGTGAGCTGGACGGATGCCCTCAGCTCCCCTACAGGCATCAAAGGCAGGACCTGGCGTTTTTGTCAGTGTCCACCAAGGCTTGTGACATCAGTCATGAACTTCTTTTATCTCCTCCTCTCCCCAGCACTGCATCCCCCAGTACACACTAGGCCACTGGAGAAAACTGGGTAAGTTGGGAAACAGCTGGGCTGAGGAGCGCCAGGAACTCCGGCCCACTGACGATCCTTGTCCCCTGCAGAGTCAGCTGCCCACTTCCTGGCTGCTCGCAGGCTGCCCCTGACCCTGGCTGGAGCCTCCTATGAGGGAGTTGCTGTCAATGACTGTATAGAGAGTGGGCGCCAGGCAGCAGCCCGGGCCCTGGGCTTAGAACTTGACAGATGACCCCCACACCCCATCTTGCTGCCCCTGCTGGCTGGGACTCTCACCATGAAAATAAAAGTTGTGGGAGATTGGCTCAGTTTGGCTGTCCTGTCATGGGCAAGGGGAGGAAGGAGGTGCAGAGACAGGCAAAGGGTGCCTGAGGTACAGAAAGCAGGAGCAAAGGCGAGACTGAGTCCTTTATTAGAAAATATATCAAAATCCAGCCGCCTGAGCCAGAGCCAGAAGAGGGGGCTGCTCTAGCCCTGGCAGAAAGTGCCCAGGGAGGGGCTCACTGCACCTAACACATCCTGGGGACCATAAATAGAATAAATATTCACAGAGGTCCCGGGAGAAGCTAGGTCACTCTTCTCTCCATGGAAGAGGAAGGGACTTGGGTCCAGCCCTGCTCCCACTGCAGGGGCAGCACTCCCAGGAGTCACCACATACAATCATGACATCGGGGATTCACAGTCATAATCCTGGCAGGTGCCCCTAGAAAGGGGCCCTCAGGTCTAGAGGAGCCCAACTCCAGTCCAGCAGTAAGAGGCCCCGGCCCCAGCACAGCGTAAGTGGCTCCCAGTCCCTCTAAGAGCAGTGGGAGCTGAGGGAGGGAGAACAGAACCCTCTGGTTCAGTCTCATGACTGAAGGTGGGCAGGAAGGAGGGTCAGTGTGGGCCATGGGGGGCTGTGTGGTTGGCAGTAGGCAGAGGGCCCAGCCTGGCTGGCGGCCTGCGCTGCAGCATCTCTTGGCGGAATGCCTGGGAGGAGCCAGGTGGGTAACGAGGGCCAGAGGGAATCCGGGGACCCCGGGGGTCAGTTCCAATGTCTACTGTGACATTGGTATAGAGAGGGCCCAACTCTCGAGCCAGCAATCGGTATGTCAGTGAGTTCATCCCATCTTGTGTCCAGGAATTCTGAGTGCGGATCAGGAGGTCAAATCTGAGGATTAGAGGAGAGAGACTAAGAACCAGGAAGGAACAGCCAGGAATCGAGGGCCTGCAGGGGTTTTCTGATGGAATACAGAGCCGGAGGGTCCAGCCCCACCGCCCGGCAGCCCTCCCTGCCTACCTATGTGGGTTTTCCTCGTTGCCCTTGTCTCCTCGGTGCTTCACCATCTTGTAATGCCCCACAGATGTGGGGGGGCGAGAGATCTTCATACCGGCCAGCCGCACCCTGTGGGAAAAGTGAGGCATCTTGGCGGATCCGACTGGAGGAAAATGGCTGGGGGCACAAGGAGAGCTGAGGCCAGCCAGGAAGGCACTGCTGGTTCCCTACCCAGAGCCACAACTGCAGTCAGGCAGAGGAGTTCACTGTTCAGTTAGTGCCAAGTACTGGCAGGGAGAGGGTCAAATGCAAAGAAGGAAATGGCTGAAGAGAACATAGAAGCTGAGGTCCCAAACCCTGAGGGCCTTGCACCAGGTACCCTGGGGCCTTGCAGCAATTGGCCCAATAGGTTTGCACCTCCCACCTTATTTCCTAAATGGTCCCAGGAGCTGCTCTCGCCCTCTTGGAAGGACACATTGAGGAGCCCTATGCCTAAAGTGCAGGACAAGTCAGAGTTGCAGATCACGCTCAGCAGTTCTTACTTAGAAGACGGCTGAGCTGCTCCTCCTCCTTTGCCCCACACCCTCCCCCTCCAAAGTGCAGGGTGGAACCAGGGCCTGAGCAGAAACCAGCCCCCAGCTCTAACACACAGAAGCAAGAAGGGAAGGTGGCCTGGGAAGAGCACATTGAGAAACTGCTGGGTGCTTTACACTTAAAAAGAATTCAGAGACGCCACTCAGGACTCAAGGGAGAGGAGGCAATGGATCCAGTATATCAAGCCCAAATATTCAAACCACAGATAGGAAATTGGGTCAGCTGAGCCTGAGGGTCAAATGTTCCACATATGAAACATGAGTTGGCCTCATGCCAATGGCAGAGGCTTTAGGGAAAAAAAAGTGATTCTTGGTTCTATGAGTGCCTCCTCCCTGGCCACATAGGAAGTGGTCTGGATGCAACGCTGGCAGGAGTA
>NW_006382921.1:0-3565 GCF_000327345.1 Myotis davidii
TAGAGTGTATGATTTAATTGTTATGTGTTAGTGTTTGTATATTGGAATTTGAGAGCTTCCCAGATGATCTATCAGGCAGCCAAAGTTGAGAACTCTCCTAGATTCTTTAATTGGGAAAGAATATGGCTTAAGAGACAGACACTGATTAAAAAGCTATTATGCCAGTCGTCTTTGTCATTATTTTGTCATTATTAATAACTGATAATTACTTCACTTTAGGGTAAAGACCTACCTCATTAAAATTCTAATGTGAAGCGCTTAGTTTCTTGACACAGATATTAAAAAGTTATCTTAAATGTATGGTCACAAGTTACACTTTATTCTATTCCTGCCTGTCAACACATGGGATAAATATAACTTGTTCCATGTAACTTCAAAGGGCTATTGCTCTCTTCTGACAACTCTTTGTCTTTGTACTGAATGTGTCCCTACTTTGTCACAGCAGTCTACCCCTAACATTATCTAGTGCCATTGGCATTCAAGTCAAACCCTACAGATGCTCCAACAACCATCCTCACACATTGCTTGACTTATTGAAAGAGCAACTCTTATTTGAACAATCTGACTCAGCTGTTGCTTCAGCAGCCTTCAGATGGCATGTAATATAGATATATGCAAAAAAATGTAGTTGAAACTTAGCTTGGACTCAGACATTTATAATGTTAATGCTACATAACCATGGAAGAGCAAACAAAGTTAACTCATCAGATTGCAGATGCCACTAGAAAATTAAAAGCATCAACTCTGAATTGAAGAGCATGTGGTCTGAGCCTTAGTGTTATGAAGGTGGAAGCACCATCTTCTGACTGATCACCCATCAGCAACTAGATGTTTAAAGAGCATTAGTTAGTGAATTACTTTGTAGTTGGGAATTGACAGGGGAGCTTCAGGTAACTTACCCTTTGAAATCATTAAGGGCATGTAAAGGAATAGATTCTGTGTTGGGAGTTAGTGTGGCTACACAAGAATCAATGAGACCCTTAGAGTAAGGTGACTCTCCGTGGGGACATCTGCTTGAATGCAAAGAACATCCCCAAGTTAGAAGCTAGTAGAATTCCTCTCAGCACCCCAAGAATCTGTATTGAGATGTCAGCCATATAGCAACTGGGGGTGAGGAGCAGCCCCCAGTTTACTTGTGCCTCCATCTACAGTCATCAGTCTCATGGTGAACTGGAGTCTCTGCTGAATGCACAGAATAGAACTAAAGGAATGCAGGTAGATTGGATGGCTTTGCCCCTCACGTTGCTCCCCCTGAATGAGATATTAATAGTAAACCAGCTGAGAAAGGTGAAGGGTGGAGTCACAGCAGGGCAGTAGCATCTGTGAGACATCTCATCTGGGATGAGAACATTTTATGGGAATAGCAGTTGGATTCATTTTCAGGATACCAGAGTTATTGGCAGGCTGTGGATTGTAGTATAGAATTATGGCATATATCAATGTGTCAGGAGTCCTGCAGAAGCAATCAGAAAAATACTGTCACTGTACAGGATGAATTATTGGAGCTAGCACATGGTGCCAATACTGTTTGTGGCATTTTTCTACCAACTCTTAAACTAAAGAAGCTTTACATATAGCCAGCTTGTGTGTATAAGTCAATGCCATATGAAACTTATATTCCAGACTGGTTTCTCCAGAAACTCATGGAAAATAATGTGCGGCATTGATCAAAGGTTAATGATATAAATTAAGACAAATCTATATTTTAGTCCTAACACTGCTAGTTATTAGCTTTACGGCCTCAAGTTACTCAAACTCTCTAAACTCGTTTCTTCACCTATAATGTGGTGAAGAATATAATTTACCCAAAGGCTGGGGAAAAATTATTATTAGCCCATTGCATCCCATACTACTCTATGGGCAGTTTATCCTCATTACTAGAATGGTAAGCTTATACAAATGACTACTTCTTATACCTTGTTCTAGCATAAGATAATTGACTCTTTTTCAAGGATACAAAACAGAAAAATAAAGAAACGTGCATGATATCCACACATTTTCCCATCATTTAATTCAAATTATAGGAGTTGGACATTACTCAGAACTACTAAAATGATGCTAACAGAGGCAGGGCAAGAACTTAGGTCTTCTACTTTGATTAAAATATCATTAATATAGATTAAATGGCATGGCTTGGCATGACTTGTGAATACCTTATCATGCTTGGCAAATCTAGTGTCAATTCTCAATTATGTGTGTTTCCCTTATAACAAAAGAGGGCCCCTAAATTCCATGACATCACTTCATTCTGTCTCCTGTATCAATAGCATAAGCCCCTCACCTAAAAACACACCAAGAATTAGAGTATTGATGAATGTCAGCCATGCATTTTGCATTAACTTTTGCACAGATAAAGAAGTTGCTTTGATAGGTGATTAAAATAAGGTAGTTAGATAGTTTTACCAACCTTTCAAAACCAATCTTAGAAACTACTAGTAAAGTCATGAATTTTAAACAAAAGGACTTTCTGCTTCCTACTATTAGCTTCTTAGTCAAACTATGGCATTTTGACAAAAGCCCAATGAGAAGTCTCACCTTAATTGCACTGCTGTATTCATGGAACCCAACTTCAAAGACAGTGATGCTATTTACTAAGTCTCCATAGTTGTATCGGCAGCCAGCTGGGCTAAGACTCAAACGGGACAGGTTCACCAGCTGTCCTTTTTTAAATAACTCTCTCTGAACAGTTACCATCACCTTCTCTTTCTGACACTGCACTTTAACAGGCAACCGTGAGGAGGAAGCCCTAGGAAGGTCATCTTCAGATGGAGCCCAAGGAAGAGAATGACAAGAGAGGACTCATAAGTGGTCTTCCTATCTTTACTCAAGGACTTGGTGAGGACCTAAGACAGGAAAACCCCAAAGAGCAACAGACTCACTGCCAACCAGACCAGTAGAAGCTCCATCAGTGTCCCTGGGTCCTCTCACTGGCACGCTACACCTAACTTCCTTGCAACCTAGAGGCTGTGGCTTTTATATCCATCCTTAAATCATGGGGCCACTAATGCAGGCCCTAAACTAAAGTCAGGTTGGAAATTAAGGAAGCAAGAATGATAGTCTACACCTGGAATTAAGCCAGCCTCTCCGTGATTTAAGAAAGAGTAAGGAATCAAGTGCTGAAAGATTTTCAGCTTTCCTTAACAAGGCACATGTTGTATTCCTTTTGGGAAGGTTGATGAGTCCTTGAAGGGGGTTATAACTCACAAAGATTCATGGTATACTTTCCCTGTAATCAACAACTGCCTTAAGTTGGTGAATAATTTGATTAAATGAAGTTTTAAATCAAAGACATAAGAGTTTAATTAGGAACTATTCTTGTTCTACTGAAGTTAACAGGCAGCTGTGCTGAATTTTTAACCCTGCCAGGATTTTCACTCACAGGAGAGAGGGACTTCAAAACAAGCACTGAGCTAAATATGTTAAAGAGAAACACAGTTATACCTGCATTAGGTCACTAGTTGTTTTTGACAGCAGCCACAAGGATTGACTATGTAGAGGAGTCCAGCAGAAGAAAGCAT
This sequence comes from Myotis davidii, assembly GCF_000327345.1. NCBI lineage: Eukaryota > Metazoa > Chordata > Mammalia > Chiroptera > Vespertilionidae > Myotis > Myotis davidii. Next base: position 3,519 of record NW_006382921.1, read on the forward strand.
GGACCCTGGAGGGCGATAAAAATTGCTCCAACTGACAACAACAACAA
>NW_006382922.1:0-3492 GCF_000327345.1 Myotis davidii
ATCTGTTAAAGGCATGATGGGATGAAAGACCTTCCTGTTGTACTACACACTCCCTGAAGTCTGCCCTTGCTTCCCTCCATTCTAACTTCATTTTTTTTTTCCTTATTTAGACTCAGTTTTCAAATTTGACCGTAGAATGTTTCACTTGGTTAGATCACAAAGGGAGCAACCTTCCTGATATTGTTGCTCCAGGCCACGGGACCTCAGAGTCCCTGTGTCTGAGGAATAAAGCCTGGATCTGGTCACTTGTTTTCATTAGGGCTGCTATGTTCCACTGTAATCTTCTCCTGCATCTTCTTCCTGATACTCAGCATTTAATCCGTCCTCTGCTATTTCTTTTCCCTCCCCTTGAACATTCTTCCTCTTCCCCATCATTAGTCTTTCTGCTGAGGGAGAAGAGTGTCACACTCCTTCTCCTATCTTCTCCTTATCATGGTGTTGGTGGGAGAGAGAGGCACAGAGCAGAGAGGCACAGCGACATTTGATTTGATGCTTAAGAACACAACACAAAGAGATTCCTCTGAGCATTTTAATAGGTTCTGTTTTCCCGGAACTGCAGAAAAAAGAAATAAAAGATAGCACACAGAGTTCCTGCTATTTTTCTATTGCTGCCATGGGGATAAATATCAAAGTCTTTATCTGTGATTATCCATCAGACAAATGCAATAAAATGCCCAATTTGCAGTCAAGGCTAACTGTGTGCTGTCTTTCAAAACACATTCATCTCCTAATCTTGAAAATCTTCCCTCCCTGAGGCTCACGGGGCCTGCTCCAAAGTATCCCTGTCACCAGCAGCTCAACAATCTATAGATTCTTATTAAATAATAGGTTCCTTAGGGTAGGAACCTGCCCTAGGCATGTAAGGGGGAACTTAACTTAATAAATGTTCAAGGACCATAGGTCTTTATGGAATCCCTAGGGCGTGGTAGCATGCATTGTCTTAGGGAAAAAGGATTCAGCATTCCACCAACATTGTGTGTGCCCTTTTGGAGCTTGCTCTAGAATTGGGGCTGGGGGTAGGGTAAGTCATAGACATATGAATCAGTGAATCAACATAACAATACAGGGTAAGGTAAGGGAAAGTTGATTAAAGGACTGAAACTGTGTCTGAACTGCTCAACTTGGATCCAAGGGTCATAACCTCCCCCCTCCCTTTTAGAGTTTGTACTCCGAAGAGTTCTCCTTTATGTGGGCAGCCTTGGGAGTAAATGGGGAGCAACCTGGCACACACTGATAATGGGCCACAGGTAAAGGAGAAACCAGTTTTTTCCCACTCTCTGATGATAACAGGAAGAAAATGTTTGTTGTGAATCTGGGAGGCCACAGGAAAAGCAGAGCTTCGAAGTGGTTAGTGTGGAAGGGACATCTTTATTTTCAGTTCTTTCTTTCATCCCATTTATGGGTTCCTCTTCTCTGTGCATGAAGCCTGGGGCCTCTGGTGTGCTTGTTGAGCCCAGGAGAACCTGCCAACTGGGAGGCATTGAAAGGAGGGCAGACAGTGCCACTATTTGAAACCCCAGACAGTGTGGATCACTGCCCTCTTGATGTCCTGGGTCTTTTTTCTCCTCTTGGCCTCTTGGGCTTCCTACTCTCGGGCACAGAGGGTTTGCCTTGCTGCCTGTGAGAAGTAAATCAAACAGTTTGCTTTCTGGGAACAGACAGGTAGCTGTTCTCCGGGTTCCAGATGCTCTGCCTGCCACTGCTCACTGCAGCCAGGGCTGTGCTCAAGTCCAGGGTGAGGAGGGAGGAGGGAAGGTTTACTGAGTTCTCTGCCCAGCTTCCCCAGGGACAAATCCACATTGGATTCTTCATGTATTTTCTCAAGTGGCCATAACACAGAGGGCAGCAGGGGTAATTCAACTACATCCTAATGACGCTTCACTGGGATCATAATGTGTTATCTCTGGGAGAGAGGTCCCTGGGGATACTCTGGTCTGCTTGATAATATTTCAGATTTTAAAAAGTGGAATCAATAATTGTGTTTATATTTTGGTGGTGAAATGTCATAACATGAAATGTACCATTTTTTTAAGTGAACAGTTCAGTGGCATTAAGTACATTTATATGTTGTGCAACCACCACCAGAACTTTTTCATTTTTGCAACCAGAAACTTCGTACTCATTAAGTTCACATTCCCTCCTCCCCTTAGCTCCTGGCAATCACCATTCTATTTTCTGTTTCCATGAATTTGACTACGCTAGATATGTCAAATAAGTGGAATCTTACAGTTTTTGGTTTTGTAAGACAGCCTTACTTCTCTTAGCAAATGTCCTCTGACATCCTTTTGTAGCATGTCAGAATTGCCTCCTTTTCAGACAATACTATTCCATTGGTGTATACACTGCCTTTTGTTTCTCCATTTACCCACTGATGGACAAGGAAGGTGAAGTCAGTCTTCAAGGCTCACATATCCTTTTTGTCCAGAGTGCCACTTCTCCCTGTTGTCTCAACATCCTCACCTCTCATTCTCAACATATTCCAGTTTGGACAATTAATTGCATGGTTATCCCTTGAGAACAACTCTCTAGAATCTCCATATTTCTTGCAACACTTGTCATGTTCATTACAGATTTAAAGCTCTTCTGCAAACATGCTCATTCATTAAACATAGCACCAACAAAGCATACATCATTTAAGTTCAAGTGGGGCATGTAGGAAGCAGAGATGATTATTAATTTTCAGGCAACTGGGTGACTATCTTACATCACAATTCAGGAGATCAGACAGCCGAAGTCTGTCGGAATAGAAGAGCATGCCTAACAAGTGTGAGAGGCAGCCAGGAAAGGTGCTGTCACAGTGCCTCTAATAGCTGGGAGAAAACAGGGGAGACCCAAAAAGGGAGTGTTCATGTCTTTTCCACACTGGTCTGAAGCATCTGTCAAAAGCTGTTAAGCAGGGGGAAGGGGAGGAGGGAAAGGTGTGATTTTGACTCGCAGAGATTTTCCCCAAGAGAATTTTCATCTTTTGTTGACTCCATAAATAGGAAAAGCCCTCAGAATGAAGAGCTGTAGAGAGTTTATTTCAGTGCAACTAATGAGAGGTGATATGTGACAAGCATAATAGCTAGAGAGGCCTGGCAGGAGCTGCTGGGATCGTCTGAGACCCTGGCAGTAGACCTGAGCTAGAGTCTCCTCTCTGCCACTGGGCAGCCTCCCTAGGATCAAAGCTCTGTGTGAGTGGAGGGTGCGTCTGGGTTGTTTCTCTATCTGCTGCACATAGATGATGAGTGGCCCATGGTAGTGGCAGGTGCTTTAATAAATATTGTTGAATGAATGGCACACTTCATGTCTCTCACTTAGTAACTCAAGAATTCAGTTGCCTCATCTGTAAAATAGGGACAACACTACCTTCTCTGACATTATGTTAGAATTATGCTCTTGGGTTTCCAGCCTCTCTTCATAGGAAGGGCTGTTGGACTTCCCCCTGTCAGGGGCATGGAGTGCAATGGCTCCAGATAAGCAGTATTTTGTACCTTCAACAAAATTTTATAA
>NW_006382923.1:0-3569 GCF_000327345.1 Myotis davidii
CTCCCAAGAAGGCTGCCATGAAGGGTGAGGAGGTCCCAGGAGAAAGGGCTGAAGACAGACCCTTACAGTATTGGAGCTGAGGCCAGCAGCCTGAGGACATGTATTCTCTAGCTTCAAGGGACCAGAGAGAGAAGATCAATTGGGGTGGTGATGGTGGTGAAAGATCTCGAAGAACTCCCGCAGTTTTGAGGGTGGGATGCTCTGGAGAGGTTCTCTGTCTGGCCAGAGAATTCAATACCAGATGACAGCACTGTGAGGTCAGGAAGCCTTCTCATCTGTTACTACCGTTCCACACTGGAGGGGGTATGGGACCCATCACCGCCCATGGCTCTCTCGTGAATTAATTAGGATACTGTAAGGTTTTTAAAAGTCACATTGCCATGTATTAAACCACAGCTAGTGAGCTAATGGAAGAGTGGGGAAAACACAGGTTTGGGAAACAGGAAAGAAACTGACCATATCCCATTCCACTATAGGCTTACTGCTTTGAGCAGACCTTAGCTGGGGGGAGGAAGAAGTGTTACTATTATACGATACCCCAAATTTTGTCAAATAAACATGACTGCACAGTAAGTTACAGGCAGCATACATTTAACATCAGTAATGTGTTCTTGAAAATCAGACATTCAGCATCAAAGGTTAACTAGAAACCCGTGATTTCAAATAGGAAAAAAAATTATAATGCATAATACATTAATTACAACCCCAAATTTCCTAAAATATAACTATTTACTTTTTTGTTTTCCTATTTCCTAAAGTGTAACTAATTACATTTGTAAATCTCTCTCTCTGAGTGTGTTTACACACACATAAAAAATGGTTATGTTGGGAGGTCAACCTTTAAAACATTGCTTCCTGAGCAGTCAATTGCTTTGTAAAATGTGATTTCTTTTAGAAACAGCAACATCCAAGACACACATACCTTCAGCTGACTCAGCAGTTTCAAAACACACACATGATTTTGGCACTTTACAAACTGTGTTTGGAATGTAACTTGAGACTTTCTCCTTAGAACATCTTATTTAAAATGTTGTATTGAGGTTGGTATAACTACATATAGAAACAGATGAAAATGTATTGAAAGTTCATTATGTTCCATGAAGTTTGTATATGAAAAAATCAAGAAGCGTCCTACCAAAAAAATTAATCAGAAAGACCTGAAATGAATGAAACAACTGATGGGACATTTTAAAATCATGAGAGTGGCCAGAAAAGTCCTAGAACCTGCCCTGGATTTTATCCATGAAAGGAGGAAACAGGGGCTTTATGGTGTGAATTAAAATGACAAAGTAGAGGAAAAATTAAACATTCTACATGATTATACAGTACAGGTACTGCATCTTCACAATTAAATGATCTAAAGCCCCATAATCCCCATCTTTCAACAATGTCACAGGAAACTGCTCTATGTTATAAACAAAAAATCTGAAAAACATGATGCTTACTACTTACAGTTTCTGTCTACCTACCTACTCTGGAGTTCAAGAAAACACAAAATAAGTCCAACTCAATCCCAAGTTTTACAAACATTAAGTGTCAAGGAGTACTTTAGAAAGGTGAGATCTTTCACTAATTCCCCAAATCTTTATTTATGTTGCTTCCTTTAGTCAATGTGATGCTCTCGCCTGGTAGCTGTAGATATGTCCTTCAATCTCTATGTTCTTCTCAGGTAACTCATCACTTTACCAGAGTCCCTGAACATCCATAAATCCTCTTTCCTTATGGAAATCTGACTGCTCCTTGGGGAATTGTCACAGGCTAATTCAGCAGTAGCAGAGGACAGCACACAGCTCCTTTCCTCCGTACTTCAAGAAGCCAGATAATATAAATTACTGACCTTTTGAAAAGAACGTACAAAATATCAAACTGCTGAGTTTCAGGCTTGAAAACATTTTCCAAAGCAATTCCAGGACCACAAATGGGGGGAAAATACATACTTATGTGAATGTCTTAATAAGTGCACTATAGGTGCCAGGTATGATATAACCTAAGCTTACATGCAGGCGAGAAAGATGAGGGCATAAACATCACTTCAACAATAATAGTCATATAGATAAGAGTAGATTTGTATCTCATAAATAACCAATGTCTAAAAATGACTGACTTCTGTACAGATTCAAAACAGCAACTACAGCTTACACTGCATAAAACTACAATTGAAGATGTGGAGTTATGGGACAAGTGTCCAGAAGTAACCGTGGCTGGTGGGGATGGAGAGGAGACATGTGAATGGTCATAGGAAAAGCAATGTGTCAGCTTCAGAACCAAAGTCAGGGACCAGAGAAGTGGTCGCTGGCTCTCAACTCACCTTTGCCATTTGAGCTTGAACCCCACTAGCCTTCAGGGCGGACACAGCTTTCTGAGCAGCGGCTGGACTGTCAAAGTCAACAAAACCATAGCCTGAAACGCAAAACATACTTCGTGTTTAAGCCATTATTGTATGATTATGTGAAGAGGGAAAGAATGACTCCATTTGGTTTCTGATGCAGGCAACAAAAAATGAAAACCATGGCGACCTGATGGGTTTCAAGAGCCGCAAGGCAGCAGGCATCCTCCTCAGGTGGCCTTCCCTGGTGTCTACCACGGTCAGGTAAGTTTCCCTTCAAAGTAAAGAACCAGCTTTTCTCCTTTCCAGATCTTTTTTTCAGGTGTCCTATATTTACTGACAAAAATGACATCTAAGTTACCAATCAAAGTTAAAAGAAAAAAAAATCAACTTCAGAGAAACAGCATTTTTAATGATTTGGTAAGAAAGATGACGCCATCTATGGAGCTTACAGAAGACCGAAATAAAATTGTGTTTATTCTGTAGACTAAACTTTATTTTTCAAAGAAATTGAATACAACCATTAAATACCCAAATATAAAATAATCTAATTTTTAGCACTTGGTTAAAAATGTCATTACTTGTTTACCTAAAATACAGCTCATCATGATCTCCCTTCAAAATAAAGAAAAGGAGGAAAACATGCCTCTAGATACCCCAAATTAGCTGTTTTCCTGGTTCATGTCCTAAAGTCTAAGAACAAACTAAACAAATAATCAAATACTCTCCTAAGAAAAGCCCTGGTTCAAAGCTCATTTATCCAAAGCTTTATAAACATTTTTAACAAGCTGGTCAGCTATTTTCCCTGGCCACAATAAATCAAAACCAGGAAATCAGAGAAAAAAGGGGTTGGGCTGAGGGTAGGACTACTATAAAGTAAACACACGGATGGTATTTATCAGTGAAATTTAGTAAAAAGCAATAAAAAAGGAAAATTAAACAAAAACAGGATTTATGCTGCTTAAGAGCCATAGTTCCTGAATCAACCACTCCCATGAGCATCACTGTATTAAAATAGGCAATCACTGATTTTTCACTGTGGGAACTCTTAAGTTATTGAGAAAGGGTTAAATTATATTTAACATACTGTTTAAAAGATAAGGGTACCAGGCAAAAATACCGACAGAGATTTTCTAGAAACTCAAACCTATTATTAAATCAATTTTATTTTAAAGAAGAGAGAGAGAGAGGAGAGAGAAACCTTGGTTTGTCCCACTTATTTATGCCTTCATTGGTTGATTCT
>NW_006382924.1:0-3568 GCF_000327345.1 Myotis davidii
GGCCTCTGCATTTAGATAGCAAGTTCTGCAAGATCAGTTTCCTCCTCAAGACCACAGATGCAGCAGTTTTGAGTGATTTCCAGTGATGGGACCAGTGACAAGTACTGCTTGAGCTTTCTGCAGGCCTAGCTGATGGTTGCAGCAATCCTTTTTCTCATTTGTCCTGTATAGCTACCTGTGCAAGTCATTTTTTAGAGTTTCTATCTTGCTCCTTTCTTTGTCTGCTTGGTCTTTTTCCAGTCAAGATTCCTCACTGGGGAGCAGCTGGTCTGTGGTCTTCCTACTGTGATGTCCCCTCCTCTTGTTTCTCTTTCTCTGTTGTCCTCTTGTGTCCCCTCTTTATTTCTATCCAGGTCCACAGTCAATGAGGCATTCCTTTAGCAGACCATGTCACACGCCTGCTGTTGGACATGCTCCCCAGTCTCCTGGAATCGTGGGCAGTCAAATCTGTTTAAAACATTTAGAGATTTGGAAATTTATTTGCTATGGAAGGGATGTTGAGAAACATTGTTACTCAAAGGATGTAGAATTCCTGGTAACCAGAGGATTGGGTTTCCTCCAGAACCATTGGCAAATGAATAATTTTTAAGAAAGGAGTTGTTAAGATCCTAGGACTGATTAAGGGCTCATTTATCAGAGTAACCTGCAGAGCAGGTGTCTTTGATGACTCCCTCCCCACCCCCACTGCCTTTTCTGGGTAACTCTGAAGCCACAACCAACGGGATGGGTGGGGACAGGGAACTCCCATTTTTGTTATCTCCGGTAAGTAACAGAGCCCCACACTCTGAACAAGGAAAATGAAAAACTCCCGAAATAGGGACCTAACTACTAGAATAAATCATATTGGCTATTTTGGAACTGCCATGTACCCAACCCATTTCATCCAAACACTCATTGTACAGATGAGGAAATGGAAGTCGGGAGTGGTTAGAAACACATCCAAGTCACACAGGGAGTAAAGCCCTGTGCAGCTGTTCACAGGTTTGTTAACAGTCTGTAGGCGGCTTTGTAAAAACATTTGACCTCCAGCGCGTGGAACGGATGTCATGTAACAGTGTGGTCACCTCCCTTTTTGTCTACCTCCTCCCTTCATGTCTACCTCCACCCATTTCTCAGCATCACTGCCAACACTACACTGAGAAAACCCAAGTACTTTCTGCAGAAAATGCATAGACATTCTCCCAAGATACGGTTTCATAAAAATTAAGAACAGGTGAACTCTGGTTCCTATCACCTTAATAAAAGTAGTAACAGTTACCACTTACTTAGAGCTAATTGTGTGGGAGGCACTGGGCTAAAAGTTTTATCAGTATATCATCAAAAGTACTTTGTGCAACAATATGATGAATTATTAATATCCCTATTTTGCAGATGAGGAAACTGAAGCTAGTGTTAAGTAACTTACCCAAGACTAAAAAGCTAGCAATAATAGCAGAGGTGTGTTACAAATCCTCCTCCTTAACCTTCATGAAACTAATTTTATTGCTTTTGTTTCCTCTTGTGTCACATATTCAGCTGTCTAGTGGATCTTGTGGTATCTTAAAGGTTTTACGTTCTGTGATTTTATGAAAGCAAAAGTGCTAACATTTTAGTTTTGTTTTGATAAGTATTATGAATTATTTTTACAGCCCTGGCAATGTTTGTTATTAATTATGCCACAATGTGCATAACTGTACAATTCTTTTAGACACTTGAGTGCCTAATCATGAAATACTAGAGCACCACTGAGCAAACAGCAAAATACTATGTATTTGCATTTTAAGTTAGCACGTGCTATAGCCATGCAAGATCTGGCCCTTTTCTGATGATATTATATGGCTCTTTTGGACAAAATGTTCAATAGAAAAATGAGGTAAGAGATTCAGCTCCAACTCAAATTTGGGATGGTCCTGTTACCTGGTACAGAATGATGACCAGTAAAAAATTGTTTATTCAATGAATGAAATAAAAAGCTAAAAGTAATAAAGATTCTCTGAGTTAATTCTAAACTTAATGTCTTTAAAAAAACCCTAATATATCTATCATAATATTTTGAAGTAATTTTCCAACAGGCTTCTTTGTTATATTAAGACCCATTTTCATTGATTCATAATTTATTCCCTCAACAAACATTTATTAATTGCCTACTCTGTGCAGGCACAGTGCTAGTTGCTGACTTAGTAATGGTGGAACATAAGGATAAGCTCTGCCTCCATAAAGCTTAGGTTTCCGTGAGAAAAACAATCAAATACTAAAAAGAACGTACATTTCCAACGATAACAAGTGCTCTGCATTAACGTGGGCGGTCCTGGGGGAACTGCATGGGGACGTGTGGTATGCCTCTTCCATCCACACACAATGGAAATGCTTAGGGTGCTTCACAAGAACAGGTGAAGTGCAGCCACAGTGGCCCCACATATTAAAATGCAGCAGCAGCAGTTCAGTATTTAGTTAAGGGGCCCTTTACATTCAACAAATGATTATTTAGGGCCCTGAATTGTAAGTCAAATTAAATACTAACTATGGGTTCCTCCTTTGGGCATTAACACATTTTTCCTTGGCCAATGTAGCAAGGCTCTAAAGAGCTGAATCTAGGTTGTAAGTTATTCTTTTATTTTTAGGCATTAATGGATTATGGAATCGTGCTTCTTCTTGATGCTGGAAAAACTGTGGCATTCAATACCTTAGTTAATCGTGGACTCATCTATTTAGGACAAGGGCATCACTGTTTCGCATTAGAGGTAAACCTGAACCCGCTTGATTTTTCATGCTCACGTCTGAAAATAGTGAACAAGTTTTTCTTACTACCAAATGGCAATATTAATGAGCAATAACTAAACTTTAGCAATAATCATATTGAAATACTTTGACTAACTAATAGATTTTTTGTAAAATACGTGTATTTTTACTTTGTTTTGATTACAGGCAAATAGCCAATATGTTTTTTAAAAAGTTTCTAATTTGATGAAAGTTCAAGGCTATCACTTCCTATCTTGACTATATACAAAAGTCAATTATTTAGCAAATAAAATGATTTATGTATTATTTACTTTGCTGTTTGATGCTCTCATTTATAATTTTCCTCATTCTCCATTGAAAATATATCAAACCAAATCCATTTGTTTTGTATAGAGTAGAAAATACCTGCTCAAAATAGGCTGCTGAGAATAATGGGAACAGGCACTCAGGATTGTAGTAGAAGACAGCATCTCCGTTATATCACTAAGAAAGGTGGTTTCTTTGGTTAAAAAAATGCATTTCTTTGTAGAACAATTAAACAAAACTTACCATTCTCATTTTTATCTTATTTGTATTGTTTTTTTAAATTAACTTTGGAGTTAAGATTAAGAGATAGAAGACAAATAAAAGTTTGCAGTTGAATATGGTAGTTTTGCTTCTTCTTTGTTTCTGAGGAACCACAACAGAACATTATGTAATGGAATGTTTCCTGATTCTTTTCATCTCCAAAAGTGACTTGTATTATTTTTCTACCTTTGGAGTCAGATTTTGAGGTTCTGCCCCGCAGAATTACTTATTATTTTTGCAGATGGATCATGAAAATTCTCGCTTCATATTACACAGTGTTTTA
>NW_006382925.1:0-3570 GCF_000327345.1 Myotis davidii
AAAAAAAACTGATAGGACAGATCTCATGTTAAGTGTTCTACCACAATAAAAAAAATCTCTAAGTTAGGTAAAAATCTGCTTGGAAGTAGCCAAAATAGCTGTAAGAATTTTGTAATTTTAATAAACATAGTTTCACAGAATACAACTGATTCAATATCAGACATTAAAAATGGAAGCAAGACTAGTCATTCACAAGAGGTAAGATGTGTTGACGATTTATGCTGTGCCAGGCCTGGGTTTAAGTCTTTTGCAAGTATTTCATCTTTTCAACAACCCAGTAAGTTTGGTACCATTGTTGCTCCTTTTAACAAGGAACTAGTATGCAGAACATGAACGTAGCTGATCAGGTTTGCACAGCTGATAAGCAGCAGCTCTGAAAGCAGTCTAGAATCTTGATGCCAGTGGCTATTACCTCTCCAGAAAATACCACCCCCAGCTGCTTCTTGCTAACGCTGTTAAATTACTGATGTCCTTGATGATGACCTTAGAAGTTAAGCTTATGTTTCTTACACCATATCTAATACAGGTAAATATTGGTGCATGTTAGAAATATTTCACTTAACTATGGTTACATAAAAATAGATTTTTCTTTTTTAAAAAACAGACAAGCATCTGTTTTCTAGAAAATCTACTGGCATGCATCACTTTATCCCCTGACAGTGACTGTGGTGTTTCCACTGTGCATTTCAACTTAGATCGGCTTAGATCCCAACAGGAGGCCTTGCAGTTATACTGAGCAGGCTTGGATGATTAATGAATATTAATTGATGGTGATGAAATCTGTATGAATAAGAACAATAAGTTGTCTTCTGGAAGTGTTTCTGGAACACTCCACCACCATCATTTTAAAGTCGTGGATAGATGGGATGGTTTTACAACGCCAAAATAATCTATTCTGAAGAGACAAAGTTCAGTCAACCATTTTAACTTCCTGATGCTAAAGACTCTGTCACATAGGACTTTAAAATTATATTGACATCTTGTTTTGACTATCTGTAAGTTATATCCTCCAAATAAAAAGCTCAGAAAATGCCTTAAATAAAAGTATGCAATTAGTATTTGGTTTAACTTATTGTCAGCTTTTATTTTACATATCTATCCCCACTTGTTAAACCTTTGAGGTCATTAACACTTGCTAGAGAATAATATCCTAGTTCATTTTCTAATTATATAGGAAGTTTGGGTCAGGATTAGTCAATATTTTTACATTTTCACATTTAGAGACCTGGCATAAAGTCTTACATAAACTAGCAAATGTTTGCCTTTTATAATAAAAATTTGAAGAGTACTCTGGTTTTGTTTATGTATTCGCAAGCTAATGGTCTTCCCTGCTATGAACTTTAGACACATTCAGTGAACAGGCATAGAGCATGACATATGCTTTAATGACCTAACAGGAAGATTTGTGAAGCAATAACCTTGCCAGCTTGTCAGCCAGAAGTAAAAGGGGAGGTGGTAGTGGTGAATCTGTTTGCATTACCTGATGTGTAATCATAATGAATCAGAGGATTTATGAGAAATCTTTAACCATCCCATGAAAGATGTGCTTGCCAAAGATATACAGATTTCTGTTGTTTTTCTTTTCTTTTCATTTACTTAGGCTCTATTTGTGTGTATGTAAGAGATTACTGAAAGTTAGTAGTCATTTTATGCTATAACAGATGTCCAAGTTCACTTTTCTGTTGTCATCAGATTCTATAAAATGTTATTTTAAAAACTTAATGCTGGTCAAAAGGAGACCATTTGAGGAAATCTGCAGCATATGCAATTGTGGTTCAAAAAATGCTCAGTCTTTTCATGTAGATACTGCCTGGTGGTGGAGACCCTTATCAGAAGGCCACTGTAGCTTTTAAGAATTCCTTCAGCGCAGCAGAGCTTAGCATCTAAACCATGCTGACACATCCAATGACTAAGGGAACTTGAAAATATATATGTCAGGCACTTCCTAAAACTATACAGAGGTGGAACCTATGCAGATGGAATTATTTCCACTTTAATTGCCCACATCTGGGTTTGGAAGTGGCAAGATTTGTGTGTGCCTCCCTCATATCAGGGCAACCCATTTCTATGCACTTGGAAATTATATTAAGAAAGAGCCACATCTTGGCTCTGTAGAGAATGCCACACATTTCATTTGTAAATTCCAAATATAAAAACTGCTTAGTTTGTTGTAGACACTTACATTTATTAGACAATTCTGCTGCTCACAATAAGGGTTTAAGATCTGCTTTTCTAGAAGATAGAATTCTCTGAGACTCTTTTCCTGCTAGAGGTCTGCCAGGTGACAAGTTTCTAGCTTGGTTTCATATACAAAGGACTACCTCACAATCATGTCAGTAGTCTAGTGGCCATGTATTTAATTGGCCAAGTTCAAGATGTGGCCTCTCCATTATTTCCTCTGCTGTGACATAGACATTAACTCTGCTGATGTTAGGTCTATAGCCATCTACATCCCAACTACACCAAAAAGGGAAATTGATGGCAAAGGCAGAAAATATCCATTTAGTTGCGAGTGCAAGTGTTTTCCTGGCTCTAGGGTGATATGCTTGAGGGAATAGGTTACATGCTTTCCATTGGCTGGAAGCGTCTGTTGAAGGGCTTGATTCTCACAGTCCGGAAGCCAGCCATGCAAACTGACCCAAGGGGACTCCACCTTCTTTTACTTGATATTGGGTGCTTTGTCTGTGAGTGGTGGCCACAGGGTAGTCCTGCTTTTTCCAAGCGCATAAGGAAAATCCAGACTGCCATGGCTATTGCCTATAGTCATCAGGAAGTGATGGCCTCAATTGTTCCCACAAAGGAAGGTGGAGTCAGGGTCCTAAGTGTCTTCTCAAGCAAGTACAGTACATATTTTCACTACTTCACAATAGATGATTGTTTCTACATTTAAGTTAGGATTAAATGAAAAGTAACATATTCTCGTGGCAAACTCAAACAATACGGAAGTATATTCTTGATATGAAAAATTAAAATCTCTTACCTCATCTTGCCCTTTATTCTTTCCTTTTAATTCTATTGTCCCAAAAAATGCACTGTTAACATTTGTCATGTGTGTGTTCAGAAATATTTTGAGTAGTTGCAAGCATGCGTATATATGCAGTTCACTAACTATAGCTAGATAGTCAGTTCACTAGAGCCCTTGAATGGAAATAGGACAACTCTTTAAAAGACATCTCTTCTTTCAAGCAAACATTAGAAGTCTCTGGGGAAAAATTCATATTTAGCTTAATCTGTTCTTCAGTTGATTAACATAAACTGTGACGAACCTTTTCCCCATCGAATCAATGAATGATCAAGCTGTAACTTACTGTTATTTTACATGTGCTTGTTTCTCTTTCTGGAGGCCCCTATTTTAATAGGAGAGGAGCTCTGCATGGTCTTGAATATGATCCCCAGGTGCCAAAATTTTTCAATACATTTTCATAGAGTTCAATGTCAACTCACATGCATCTCATTTAACAAAATGATCCAGACAGCCCAGATTTCTGAGCTCTCTTGATAGCAATAAAATTATGGTAGTCATATAACTGAAGTCATCTTTAGTTTGATGTACTTGTCACTTTTCTATGG
>NW_006382926.1:0-3572 GCF_000327345.1 Myotis davidii
ACACACACACACACAAATGCACAAACTAACATATGGTTCAGTTAATTCTAATTACTCTGAAAAAAGACAAAACAAGGTAAGCAGATAAATAGTGATGGAAGGAGCCAGTGACTATTACAGAGAAGTTGTAATAAAAGTTCTCTGAAAAGAGGGCCTTTTAAGAGAATGTGCATTAAATGAGGGAAAATCCATGCAAGTATCAGGGGAAACAAAATTCTAGGCTAGAGAAGAGCAATTGCACAGACTATAATCATAATCAGCTTGGGTGACATAGTCATAGAATTGCAGGAAATATGAAAGTGTACAGAAAAGGGAGAAAGGAGGTCTGAGAAGGAACATATAACACAGTTAGTACAAGATTTTGTAGGTCATTGAAAGGCCTTTGGATTTTATTGTGAATGCAATGAAAAACCATCAAACATGACATGGTAATCTCCATTATTATCCTGTGGCAACATTTCTAATTCAACTTTCCCAAACTGAACTCTTTCTCATCCCTTCCCCCACGTGTGTTTATGTCTATTAAGCTCTCTATGACCTGTAAAAGTAAAGAGTCTGTCCTTCATGCACGCATGAAATATTATGGTCACTTCTGATTCCTTCTTCTTCCTTACCTCCCCAATAATGTGTAAAGAAAGCTGAACTACACATCTGAGCACCTCGATTCCAGTCCTAGCTCTGTAACCTACATGCTGAATGTCATTTAGCAGGTCACCCAACCTCTCTTGAGTCTGTTTTCTCAATTTAAGACAAAAATACCAGATGGTTGTTAGGATTATCATTTATGATGTGTTTATTATATGTCATATTCCTCTCAAACAACCACTTTACAGATAAAGAAACTGAGGAACATGTCAGAAAGTTATTTTGTTCTAAATTAGGTAATTAATAAGAGGTGTAGTGGGGATTTGAAGGCAATTTTATTGCTGCAGAGGGTAGACATTCAATAACTATATCATCCTTCCTTTAAAATGAAGTTGTGTATGAGAGTATGCTCTGAAATAAAAATAAATGTATCATCTTCTTCATCCACTATTTGACATACGTATAGATTTAACTTCATTTAGGACTTATTCTGATGCATGCTTTATCCTGGAGATAAAATTTGGAAGACCTCAATCTTTTCCTCAAGCAGTGTCAAATTTTTAGATACCTCTTAACAATATTTTGTCAATCTTATTTCAGTTAGAGATGAAATAAAGCAGGAAGTTTGCATATGTAAATGAGCATGTAAGTCTTCAAGGATAGTGTTTTTTATGCTGAAGTTCAGCCAAGACCACTAGTTCAAGTTTTTATTGCCATAGGAGCATTAAAACTGGAATTAACTCTAGGCGGTAACTTCAGGCCAGTTAGTGATCACACTATAGTGCATGTGCTCAATGTTTGTGCTCTTCTCATTTATACTCTCAAGACTGTAATTTTTGTCTCATTCTACCATATTTTTAAGCCTTCTCCATGCTTTCCTTCTTCAGTTGTTTGTAATAATGATTTAGCACTTTCCTATGCTTACTAGTAAATGTATTTTAAGTGATTTAATTTCATGTTTTATTTGCCCTTTTAGTGTTTTCCTTACTTTTTTCAAATGCTTTTGTTTACTTTATCCAAACTTTCATTTATCATCCCACTCAATCCATTGAGAGTGTGAGCCACTTGTTATCTACCTGGACTGTCCCATCTGAAACTGACCTCTGTCACCCTTTCTCCTTATTCTGTTTTATTTTCCTTCTTAGCATGAATCTCTGTCAAACCTACTCCATTTTCATTCATTATGTAACTTCTCTATTCAAATCTAGCAAGACTCCTTGCCTGTTTTTGTTCATTGCTCTCCTCCCAATCACCACTGCATGCCTGACACAAATGAGGTCTTCAATACATGTTTGTTTGAACGAATCCAATTTTTTAAAAGTTCCAGATGTACATGGCCTTCTAATGTGAAGTCTACATTTTTCTTTTGCAGACTATGTTTCTTCTCTTCTTTGTGGGGTGAATTTACCTTTGTTTTTATATCTCTGAACTTGGAAAAAATTGATAAGCATCTGCTATTAATCCAAAAGAGAGTAAATATATTGACTTGCTTCCAGGGCCTGATCTAATTGAGCATCACTTGTGTCTTCCCCTCCAACCTTGAATTGGGGTTCTGGATCTTAAGGTTTACCTATTCAGAAACCTGAAAACGAAGAGGGGAGGAAGCTAAGACAACCAGCAGTCACCGTTATGGATTTTTGTAACTGCATTTGATTCACCCTGTATGTATTTTAAATCTGTCTGAATCATGCTTTGCTTATTGAGTTGGCAGCATATGCAACAAAATTAAGGTGCCTTGTAAATTAGATCCCTATCTTGAGACAAACTGGTCACTTTAGTGATAAGTTTATTTTGAAAGATAAGGATTTTTTAAATGTGATGTGTACACATTTGGTCTTGGAAGTTTGCTACTATTGCTCTTCAGTTGTAAAAATGGCTTTAGGATGTTTTTATTCACTCTCTCACATTATGCCCTTGTAGTGGGTGGAATGGTTGCCTCCAAAAAGTTATATCAATAAACCTATGAATGTCAGCTTATTTGGAAAGGGAGTCTTCGCAGATGTAAGTTAAGGATCTAGAGATGAGATTATCAGGATTATGAGTGGGTCCTAATACCAATGGCAAACCTCTTAAGAGACACACAAAGAGAAGGAGGAAAAGGCCACATGAAGAGAGAAGCAAAGATTGGAGGTAGGCATCCACATCCAAAAACACTTGGAGCCAACAGAAGCTGGAAGAGGCAGGAAAGGATTCTCGCCTAGAGTCTCTGCAGGGAGCACGGTCCCACCTGCCAGCTCCTTGGCTTCAGACTTTTGGCCTCCAAAACTATGGCAGAATAAATCTCTCTTTGTTTTAAGCCACCTAACTTAAGGTAATCTGTTATGACAACCCTAAGACACTAATACAGCCCCTTATGCTAGATATTGCCCTTCCAGGTAAGAGGGAAATTCTCTTTGAATGAATGCTGCAATTATTAGAGAGTGAGTGAAGGCAGGGAAAAGAATGGAAAGCACTGGCCACATTTATTCCTTTGAAATCCTTCCATTGAAATGTCAGCATGACATTAATATGCCCCAGGGAAAGCAGCTTCCAAGCGTAGTATTCCCTTTTTTCCCTTGTCTGCCTGTGCCCCACAACCAATTAATCCATCACTTGCTCAAAGGGCACTGCACTCTTTTGAAGCGTGTGTCAAGTGTTGTCGGCGTAGGAGGCGGTGTTTGTGGAAGGGTCCATGTGATTTTCTAGAGTCTACCTTCATTTTGTTGCAAATTACCGTGTATTTAGCAGGCTGTCCAAGCAATATAGGTGGGGAAAACTTTCTCTAAGTTTTAAACAAACTTTCTCTAAAAGAACATCTCCCCTATTTTATAATCTTCAGTTGTGTTTCAGAAAGGGACAGATTTATAAACCTGCACTTGCACTTGTATCTTTTTTTGCAGTTCTATATTTTTCTCTTATGATCTAAGAAGATAGTTGATATATTGCCTAATTGTTCTATGGTGTACCCCTGAAATTAATATAAGATTGTATGTCAACTGTAATTGAAA
>NW_006382927.1:0-3582 GCF_000327345.1 Myotis davidii
GAACATTTACAAACAAGAAGAGGCAGTGAAGCACTGGACTAGAGATCTAATAGCCTTAGCTCTGCCTTCAGTTCCTTCTAGAACTCTCTATTCTTGCTATTTCTCCCTTGTTGCTTTCCTTAAATTAAGAAACCAAAAGGGCAAAAGTGAAAGTAGAAGAGCCTCTCACTCCAGCTTCCTGTCTTGTTTCCCTTATTCCTTACAGGCATTTGTCTTCTTCTTTCTGTTCTTTGGCCCAGTGAATGGACACTTGCCCATTTTGGCCTCCTCTGCTTTGGCTTTCTGAGCCCTGGCCCCTTCCCCTCCTCCACCACTTCACCCAATGAGTATGTGCTATTGGTTCATATGTCCACACTCCGTGCTAGGCCCTAGAGGCACGAAGATGAATACAACCACTGTCTAGAGCAAGCTCGTTTACCAAACTTTCTATCTCCCAAGGATCTATCTCGCCTTCGTATTGCACTTCTCTTTTATTTCTCCCACTCTCTCTCTTCAAACTATTTTTATTTCCATCCCAACTGCTGTGAGAGGCCTCCTATGAGAAGGAAATTATCTATAATGGAATAGGAACATTAAAAGCCTCAGTTTCCTTGGAAATTATTGATCTCATGAGGGGTTCATATTGGGTTTTGAATTTCAAGGACTAAGCTATGAGAAACTTTGTTTTTCTAGCCAGACTATTTTAACACTTACCCTTTCTCACTCTTCTTTAGAGATTGTTTTTTAAACTTCATGCTAGTAGAAGCTTTTCTATAAGCTCCAATCAGTGTAAGATTATGAAGGAACACCTTTTCAAATCCCAAAACTTAAACTAAATATCTCTAAGGTAGGAAGCGTGGAAGCACTCAATACCCACATCTCTGTGTGGGCAAGCCTGAATGTGCCTATGGAACAAGGTGTCACTCAGCTGGTCTGTGTGAGCTCCTGGTATGCTGCCCAAGTTCAAGGGTATGCTAGTAATAGTTACCAGTTCTTGATCATTCATTTATTCACATAAATATATTCTGAGTACCTACCATGTAGGAGGCACTAAGTTGTATGTTGGGATTATAACAATGAATAAGACAAACACAGCTCATGCTTTGATGGAATTTTCAGTTCAGGAATATGGACAATCAAATATGCACAGTAGTTCCTAATAGCATCTTGCATGTTATGATATCACTCACTATGTACCAGGCTCTCTGCTAGATGTGCTATATTCTTATCTAATTTAATGTTCACAACACCCCTAAAAGCTCAGCACCATTATTCTCTCCACTTTACATCTGAGGAAACAAAGCCAAAGTAGTGAAATAACTCACCCCAAATCACAGAGCTCTGAACTCAGTTCTGTCAGACTCCATAACCAGAGTTATTATCCACCACATCACACTGTCTCACACAAAATGGAAAGATGGTACCCTGCTTGACATCTTAAACTGACTGTGGTCAGGATTGAGGAAAATTAAAAGAAGCAGCGTCAGCAGTGTCTTGAGCTGCTCACCTGCAGAGAGCTCTCTTATGAGAATTAGGAATAAGATAACAGCATCTTTTTAAAAGGTCATTGTCTCTGACCCCAACCATTTTGTAATTCTAAGAGTGAAAGGGTCTCTGCAAAATGAATAAAAGTGACAAGAGAATTGTTTTCTAAAAGGTTTTCACTCATTTCACAAAGGCTATATTCATATTTCCAAGGCTTTGTCAGAAACTCAAGACTAAAAATAAAATAAAGACCAGCTCCCCTTCGTAAGAAGAAAAAAGAGAGGCAGAGAAAGAAGGGACTGCACACAAAAGCACAGTTTTAAAATTCTGATTCCGGCCAAGGTCAGTAGACTGCCCAGGTCCAGACAACCCCAACTGGAACCCAAAGTGTGTAAATGCCTCATATCTCACTCCCTGGGGTGTGATGGGACATATTCCTATGGCAGTTGTTACCACTTAGCAGGTCAGAAAATAGATGCTATTCTTTGATTCTCTTGGCAAGATCTTCTTTTACCAGCAGAAAAGGATAAAAACTTAATTCTTATAAAAAGAAGAGTTCTCAAGAAAGTGAATCTAAAAAATAGTCTACTCTGGCAAAACTTGCTTCATAAATAATTTTCTGCTATACATTTGGGGTTTATACATTATATCTTAAGGCAAGTTCTACAAGGACAGCTTGTCAGAATGCTCAGAATAACCAACAGGGTGATTTTTTTTGCATTTCACTTTCCTGGGCCTCAGTTTCCTTTTCTATACATGCGAATATTTGGGCTTTATCATTCTCCTTCCAGGTCTAATAATTTCTGATTGCGTTCCATGAACTCAAATCGGATAGTTCCTTATCCTGATCATTTTTCCAACAGATGCATTCCCATAGGAAACCAGTCTCTGTGAGCATTTATAGCAAACCATATTATGGCTGAAAGGGTAGGCCACCCAGCTTCGATGGCCTTCCTCATGCCAGGAGAGGTATGAGATAGGGCAAAACATAAGGGAAAATTAGAATTAAAAAATGGTTTATAAAACTTCCTGACCTGGAATACAGTAAGGCTCATATCAACTAAATTTAAAGGGAAGAAAACCACATAGTATGATCTATGTCATGAGGGTAATATTTTAAAAATATTAATCTTCTGTATATTTTTTACCTCTTCTTTTAAATTACATTTCATAGCAGCCACTCTGCCTCTATGAAGGAAGTAGAGAGAGTACCACTTCAGGAGGGAGAAAGTAATGATGTGTGTGTAGGTGGGGACCGAAGGAGGGGTTCTCCCACCAGAATGAAGAGAAAAATTAAAATCTGTCCTTCTAACCCTCAGTGGATTGTAGGAATCATAAAGGCACAGAGGGAAGGCAGAAATGATGGCACATGCATGCCGTGAATAGTTTTTCTCAGCCAAAGTTTTTGAGAGTTAATCGTTGCTGCATAACTAGTTATCAAAAACTTAGCAGTTAAAATAGCATGCATTTATTACCTCCCAGGTCCTCTGCTTAGCATCTCACAAGGCTGCAATCAAGATGTCAGCCTCACTGTGTTCTCATCAGGAGGCTTGGCTGGGAAAGAATCCCTCCCCAAATCACTCAGGCTGTTGGCAGTTTTCTGGTGATAGTAGAACTTCAGGATCCTTGTTTCTTACTGCCTGATGGCTGTCGGCCCCTCAGAGCCTAGAGATCACCCATAGTTCCTCCAGGTCATTCACATTTCTTGCCACATGGATTTTACCAACATGGCCACTTCATCAAGTCAGCAAGGTAAGTCGGTAGAGTGAGTTTATTAGAAAAATGGAGTTTTACAGACTGTAATGCAATCACAGAACTGATATCCATCTCTTTGCCATATTCTGTTGGATAGAAGCAATCACAGATTTCACACACATACAAGGGGTAGAGATTATACAAGGGCATGAAAAATAGGAAGTGGGGAATCATAGGGGTCACCCTGAACTCTGTTGGTCACAAATACCAAAGACAGAGACCCTTGATCTTGTCTGAGTCTGGAGAGAGACTGTCTTGTGGAGTACTGCTCCCACCCCCATGCCCAGCATGTGGTGCCATATCAGAGCAAAACCATGGTCAGACTGAGAGAGGGTCTGAGTTAGTCTTATGGAGTCTCCTTTC
>NW_006382928.1:0-3583 GCF_000327345.1 Myotis davidii
TTATTACAAAGGGTATTACATATGTGTCCAATTAATACCTTTCTGTCTCTTCATCATGAAACAAAACTGTTCTCTGAAAAACTTGTCAGTCCCTCTTTGTTTTCAGTTCTCTGTTATTGCAAATTGATTGCTTGATGGTTTGTACTCATCTTTCTGGGTATTGAAGTTCAGGAGACAGATACTTAATTATGAAGTCTTCCTTTCCCCTTTTGACTAATAGACAGCTAATCCAGTAACTCTCCTCAATCTCCAGGGATTTATGACTTCTGTAACAACTCTTAAACTACTGAGTAGCTGTTAAGTATCCCAGTAAAATGAATAATCCACATGATTTCTACTTCATCTTGATTTAGTTAATGTTCCTTAATGCTTCTTTAGTAATGCAGTATTTCTTTTTGAACTCAAATTATTATAATTGAATGTTTAAAAATCAATAAAAATGTAAAACCTTAGAAATGGCTGAGATTTTATACTTATCTACTATTAGTTTTCTTTCCACCCAGACAATGTAATTGTTTGTAACCTCTTTTTTTTTTCTTTTACTCATTGTTTGATCTTTATTTTTCTTCCTGCATTCAATTATATATATTTTTAAAAACACCTAGCCTACTTTCCAAATGTTATGGACTACATTTAAAAAACAATCAGGACTCAGATTGTTTTGAGTTTCATTGATGTAACCACTAGTTGCTTTTCCTATGTCGCTTGTGTAAAGGCAGTATCTTCTTTGTGACCACCAGTGTGTTTTCTATTTCATTTTTTTCTCTTGCAATTTCTACTTATTCAGTTTCTAACATTGTTGAACTTTGCCTTCCTAATACTCATCATTGTTATTATGCCAATGGCCTATCTTCCTTGGTTGAGAATTGAAGGGTGCTCTAAAGGTGTGATTAGGACATGGCCCCACTTTTACTCTATTGCAACAATTTATTGTAGACCTTGAAACTCCTGCTATTAATGGAAGAATTTTCAACTAAGTCATTTTCTCCATGTACCGATGTATACAGCTTTCCCAAACTCCCATATTTATCTTGTGTCCCCTCGTTTGTAATTTATTGTAATGTCTAAATCCATCATGACACCTATAGTACTTCGTGCATTTATATGTCATGTATCTTCTTTCTCTTTTCAACTGCAATTTCTTTTATAACAGAGTTCCTGTATTATTTGAAAGGCCAAGACTGATTCATATCATTGAACAACAATTGTTAAGTTTTAAAAGACAAAGGACTCTGAGGAAGAGTAATCTTTACTTTTTTACAAGTGTTAGTGAGAATGAAGAGGCTTGGGGATTTGGGATATGGCTTGGTGATAACACCTGGGTGGATAATATTGAGTCCAAAATGGAACTGAGCACCCGACAATGAGAAGAAAAGAGGTGACACATAAAAGTTTCTCCCTGTGCTGACTCTGGATGCAGACATTTTTTATTGCTTTGACCTAAGATTCTGAAAGTCCCATTATATGCACTTCCATAGACATTGTGAAACCAGAGTCTAAATAACTCTAAAAAGTTCACGCATTCTGGGTTAGAGACATATGAGGTATGATTGTCTTTATCACAGATGAAACATCTGGGATGAGGTGAATAAAAGTGCCAGGATCTGCCCAAGGTAAAAAATCTGATCTGCCTTTATGATTACCAGTAAGGGAAGCATTTCTGTTTTGTTTGTGACAGAAATGGAAAGTGTGGTTTTAGTTGTATTATAAGGTCCTGTTGAGTTCATCACATTGTGGAGTATACATTCTAGGCCCAACGGGGCAAGTCCAAGGAAGGCTGATGTATCAAGTTTGTAATGGACATAATATTTGCAGAATTCTTGACTGGGTGCTATTTCTTTCTGCCTTGCACTAGTACATTTGCTTGGCAGATAATTTTTATGTAAATGCTAGTACCTGAAATAGTTATCCCATAGTTTGGTTCTGCAGAAAATAATATAGTAGATGATAACAAGGGGGATGCATGCTTTATCAACTTTGCTCCAAGCTCTGATATCCCAAACACGTTTTAAATCTAGGAAGATAGGCATCCTTCTCAGATCAATATACACATTTTGTTTTCTTCTAAAAATGCTCCATTGATTTGTCAATATTTTCATGCTATCTCTCTGATGAACTGAAAAGTTTCTTCTGAATCTTTCTCAATTGGCTCACTAACTTACTAGTCAGTGTCTCTTGTTAATCATGTATCATTATATTCAGGCACCTGGACTCCGAAAGGTGAAAGTAGAAACTGTTTCATTAAACCCACTCAGGAGACTGCTTTTACCTTGTCACTAGAATGAAATCGTGGCCAATTCTCAGCATTTTTTGGTCACTACTCTAGTCCCCGCTTATCCATAGTTTTACTTCCTGTGTTTCCAGTTATACAAGGTCATGGATCAGAAAACTTCCATTTGAAAACAAAGACATACGTGAAGGTTATTTTATGAGTTCATGAAAATTAACATTAATTAGGGTTTTTTACCTGGGAACAGTAAGAGTGTCCCTTATTAGTGTTTTAAATTATTACTTTCTTGAGGCTAGAATTAGAGAAATGTTATCTTAATAGGCAGTTCCTCAACTACTCCAGTTGTGGGGAATCATGGTCTGTTCGTACCCATGCAGCATATCAGTTTTCCCCAGGGAGAACTAAAAGTTAAGATACAAAGATAAAGCACCATAGAGATAAAAGGAAGACATTGTACTCCCAAGCAGTAGCTTGGGAATAGTCAATCACTGGCTACAGCATCTTCGAGTTGATCACTGGAAATAAATCTCTGAAGCCATGCTAAATTTCAGTACATCATACCCCAAATTGTTTTTGGTGAAATGACAATTTTAAGGCTGCTGCATTTACAGACATTTCTCTCCCTGCATGAAATTCCCAGAGGAAATACATGTTGTAAACAGAATCCCTAGAACAAAATTAGGTTGAACCTCAGCCCTTACCATGTGTCTAACTGCTCAGTTTCTCACCAGACCGACACAGTACACATAAACTATTTTTAACTTGTTACTTGGTTCCATTAGAGATGAGTGTAGAGAAAGATTTTTTTAAAAAAGATAGCAAGATAAAAGTTCACTGAAGTGGAAACCTAAAAGACCTTTTCCCATCTGTTTGGCACAGAAGTTATCTCTTTGGGGGTAGAGATTTCATCACGGTTCCATAGACTTGTGACTTCCAGATTGTGTTTACTGCAAAAGAGCAGCTTTCAAGGCCTCTAGGATACCTATTCTTACGTTAGTCTGAGCAATACCTTTTTTATTCTTTATTTTCATATTGATTTTACATGGGAAAAACTGTTGCCTTTTCAGTAAAATAGGTGTGTTTGCTAAACTATAAAGGCAGCATGCATTTTTTTTTCTTAGTCTGGTTCCTGTATTTCCGTATCAGAGCAAATAAATCCATCAGTGAATAATTTATTATATTTTAAAATAAAATGCTGGAAGAGAGATGAAAGTGAACAGTCACTTACAATGCTTTCTTCTTCAAATAGACTTCAGTATAGTTTTATTAATTTTATAAGAACAGCTCATCAGTTATCACTATATTCTATTGCTCAGCCATCAAAATTCTTATTTTCTGGTGCAGTCTTCAAAA
>NW_006382929.1:0-3585 GCF_000327345.1 Myotis davidii
TTTTTTATTATCCTAAAGCCTAGTCAATATTTCTGGCAATAAAAGTCTAGTTAAAACAACCGTAGGATGAGTTGTGTGTGCTGCCCTGTTGCTGATGGTACACAGCTCCGCTGCTTCACCCCAGGTTCCATTCTTCCTCCTGACCCTGGAGGCTGTTCTACTGGGACTCCTGCACCGGAACTCAGTGATGTGGAAGCCATACTTCTTATCCCCTTTCCCCGCCGGCGGACAGAAGAATCTTTTATAAGAAAAGTTTCTTTTAAATCCAATCACATTTTGTTCTCTCATTAGTACCATGTCTAGCACCTGTATTCCACTCTAGAAAATTTGACTATAGATAAATGAATGAGTAAAATAGGGAGTTAAGAGAAGGTTCTGGAAGCCTCTAACAGGAAACCTTTTTTTAAATACAAGTAGGAGACAATTTTACAGAATATAGGAAGTTTGGGGGAAAGCTCAGTAAATCTCCATTCCCAATAGAGTCTGGAATTCCTTTGATACTAGTAATGTAACACATTCCATTTTTATTTTAGTAGAGAGTACTATTTGTTTTGACTGTTGTTTCTTAAAAAAAAATAGGTCAAAGATAATAACACTCTTCTGAATAAATATCTGTTTGTATTAAGGAAGGAAATGACATATGCAAATGCCACCCAAGTCTTTGCTCAAGGATACTGCTAACTTGCCTTATTGCCCTATTTCTTTATTTAGAGTGAAAGGGGTTGCCCTGGTGTAGACTTTGCCCAGAAAGGTAATGGTATAAAACCTAAGGAATCTATGAGTAGAATTCATCATTCAGCTATAAACTTTGGCCTCTCGGCACCAAGAAAGTTTACGAAAAGTAGCTAAGACAGCCCTCTGCCAACACAGATGCAGGAGCCTTTGAATGAGATTTGAATCCCACTTGCAAATGTCAGGCTGAAAGCAATGCAGGCAGTATCTGAAAGCCATCCACACATGCATTTCATCGGGAGGAAAATAGCTTGTGAAACTTTTTCATAGTTTTTGTCCTTGAAGGTCCTGCAGTTAGAAGAATGAGTAAGATCTGTCTCTGAGATGAGACTTACCGCCGACCTGGGGCATAACCTGAGACTTTAGACATCTCTCCATGCTAAGAAGTCCTTTAAGACTGAAGCTGATGATATGCAGAAACGGAATTACTAGCACCGGCAACCGTAAACAGAGAACAATGAAAAGTCTAACACTAATAAGGCATAAAGAAGTACACTGTGAACTAAGGAGGAACACCCTGGAGCTAAGGCATGATGAACATGAGAGAAAGAGAGGGTAGCACCAGCTTGCAAGGAACAGTATGGCTTTACAAGGCTCACATACATGGCAGGTGAACTTAACCACAGCTAGAACCCACTCCAAGAACTTCTAGTGCAAATTGAAATCACCATGGAGGACACAACCAGGCCCTGTGTCCCAACAAGCATCAACCCAGGAAGTGCAACTTCAGCTCTTGTAGAGTGTATTGCCTCTCTTAAGGGCAGGTGTAATATAGATACCTATAACTAATGTGGCCATAGAAATAGATGTACAAATAACAAAGTAATCATGCTGATAGTGCTTATATTTTAGAACTGTTGTTAAGATGGGTTTAATTATAGCTTTTAATTTATTGGCACAATTACATGCATTTTAAAGGTGAATAAAACATTTAAGAGAAACTGACCTCCGGGACTTGTACTGTAATTGAAATATTTAGGCAAATTTTGATGAACTTTGTGATCATCATTCAAGGTTTAAGTAACTATGACATATAAAGTTTGTGAGCTTCAATGTATTAGCATTTAAATCATGACTAAATATTAAGAAAAACAACTTTAATAGATTTAGTAATAGCAACTATTCCTGCCCATGCAGAAAATTCTGTCAGATGTTAAATATTCTATTGGCTTATAAAGAAATTTAAAACTGAATAATGTTTGTGTTGTTATGTTAATAAATGCAGGTACCCTGAAAGAATTTAAATCTAGTAGGAAGCAGACGTGAAAAAAATAACAGGGCCTATGTGTTCAAACGAGATGGAAAAGGCTAGAAAGAAGAAAGCAACTGATAATTATTTCTGCCTGGGAAAAGCAATTGAGAAAATAGAAAAGCCGCTAAGTTGATTTTGGTAGATAACCAGTTCTAAATTTCTCTGTACTAGACAAATCACCCCCTTAAAAAAATACTTCTAAAAAAACAGTACACCTCTAAGAAATCAACATTTTCATATATTCAGTAACCTTTACTATTTTTATTTTCTTTTTATGCATGACTTTTACCAGAAAGGTATGTGAAAAATTTCCATAAGTGCATAGGGCTGCTAATTTCAAAAATCAGCCAAATAGCATAAGCCATTCCATTAAATTCTAATAGAAAACTGCTTTCTCTGTGTTATTTTAATCCCTTTGAGCCATTTTAGTTTTACCCTATTAACTTTCTCCTCTCAGATACCTTATTGAGAATAGCTTCATACACCTCCTCTGAAAAAAAAGAGCTAAACTAGTAGGTGCAAGGTTGCTCTCTTCAGATGGGCATGATTGCTAAGTTGGCCCTTGGCTGGCATTAAGGAACTCAGCTTTTGGACCAATCCCAATGAATCACTCCTGCTCATCTCTCTCTCCCTCTTCCTGGCCCATGTTTGCTCACATGTAATCTGTCCCAGAGTTCTCTTTGTATCTATCTCCACCTCTGTAACCACAGTGAAGATCCTAGCTCAGGACAGGGCAGTCCTGAGTGAAATATTGCACCATCTCAGAGCTCCCTCTTTCAGCACTACACATCTTCAATCAGATTCTTATGCCTCTTGCCCACTGCACCGCCCTGACTTCCCACTTCAAAGGCTGTATTACCATCCTTTCAATAGCAAAACCTAATGTTGATTCTTTAAGATGCTCCCTAATTCCCACCTGCCCATTTTCCTCACTCGTTAGCTTCTCCCATATGACTGTATATTTCCACTAATATCCCACCCACCTCCCAACTAGAACTCTCCCACAATTCTTTTCCTTGAACTGCCCATTGTGTGCTAATTGCACACATATTGCAAAGTGAATTTATTTTTCTGCCTATATTACTGTATCTTTGTTGTAGTATACCAACAATTGTATTATTTATTTTCTGTGTTAATATCACTAAGTCTTTAATAAAAAAACAAATGCACTTTATTTGACCCCATCTGTAGAGCACTCAACATACTATTAGTATGTACAAATGAATTATTTTCTAAAGTAAATTAAATTTTTTAATTATACAGGGTAAGACCAGCAAGGTGTCTTAGAAACCATCAAGCTTAGATTTTTCCAATGTATTTTATATTGTCAGGAGTACTTAAACATCACTATTTTAAAATTTAAAAAATAAAAACAGAGTGTTTTAATGGTCAGTAATATTTGGCAATTGCTGGGTAAAACCGCATTTGGAAGATTTCCTTACTGGGGCAATTCTCAATGCTAATGTGCTTTGTGAATCTCCAAGAAAGGAAGGTTGCTTGCTGAGTTGTCCAAGGAACCATTCTTTGAAGGCTCTATCCAGGAATAGTGTTCCATGGAATATGCTTTCAAATATGATAATTTATTCTGACTTCCCTCCCCC
>NW_006382930.1:0-3588 GCF_000327345.1 Myotis davidii
AAAAAAAACAAAAACAAAAACAAAAACTCAGCCAACTTTTGCTTGTAGTTTGGTTATAGGAGGTGCAAAGTGAAGTAATTTGGCTTTCACAGGGAGGGGACCTTTGGACCTTCAGAAACTTCACTGAGGTAGCAGGTCCCTGAACTTTCATAGAGTCTATCTCTCACCCTTTGATATGCATGTATCTTATCAAGGCACTTAGCATACTCGAAATTCTTGTCCAGTAGATACAATCAGGATAATGTCATTAAAGGGATATCGCTGGGTTTGTGACAGCCAGAGAGGATGATATCCCTGAAATAAGACAGTGAGGGTGTACTGGCATCCTGCCAGATGAAACCTAACTACTTACGATGAGCTCTGTTTCTTGACTGGAAATAAAAGAATTTTCTGGTTTGATAGTTGCCTGTCAGGTGTCAGGAGCTGTGCTGATTTTACACTGGTAAGGAGAACACATCTGGATCTCTGAAATAGGCGTCACCACCTGATTACATTTGCAGTAACCTACTATTGCTCTCTACCATCCATGCATCTTTTGCACAAACCAGATATGCAAGTTAACTGGGGATATGATGGAATGCTAGCCCTGTATCTTTGCAGAAATTAGGAAACAATCTTGAGGATTCTGCTAGTTTCAGAGTACTTCTATTCCAACTATATGTTCAGGAAACTGGGGCAATAACCGCAGATAGTTTCATGCATCCACTGGGATATCATTTTCTTTTATCACCTAATCTCCATAGAGCCTCTACTCAGAATGATAGAACATAGAGTGACATTTTGAGTCCTCAGGGAGTAGCATCAGCTTAGAGTCTGTGTCCCTGAAAAGTCTGGGCATGTTTTATTTTCCCCTTGTGCACACTCTGATAACAGTCCCTTTGCAGGAGACAAGAAAAAAGAAAAAAGTGCTTTGGCTATGGTTCTAGGACCTTCCTTAAGAATACACGGAAGGCTTATTGAAATTTAGGTTGCTAGACCCTAACCCGGAGTTTCTAATTCCGTAAGTCTGGGGAAGGGTCTGAGAATTGCATTTCTAATAAGGCCTGATCAGTGCTGCTGCTGCCCATCTGGGGACTTCAGTTTGAGAGCCACTGTGTTTGAGTCCCTCCCAGACGCTCAGGCTAGCATTTTGAATCCACGCGTTTTGTATGCTCACCCAAATCGATGTTATCAATGACGTTGTAAATTCTAATGTAATATTCCTTCTTTATTGCTCAGGCCTTTAGAATTCATTCCACTTCTCTAGATTTTTATCTATTAGGACTGACAGATTCAGGAGGAAAACAATGCAAGATGCCCCATTAAATTTGTATTCAGATCAACATGAATGACTCTTTTTGTATTAATAAATACCGTGCAATATTTGGGACATGCTCATGCTAAAAATTATTTGTTATTTATCATTTAAATTTAAGTCAGTATCTTTCATTTTGCCTGGCAATCATCCTGCCAACATAAATCTACAAACTCTTGTACTTCTTGAAGCTTGTGTGCCTTTTCCTCCTGGGTCCGACTTTGTGCTTATCTCCCTGGGGCATGCAGGAATTGCTGGATTCTAATTTCTTTCTCTTGAGGCAGTTGACAAAGGGAAGGGGATAAGCCGTAGAGGGATAGGGTTTGAGGAGGGTTTTCATTCTCTGATGAAAGGGGTTGATTACAGGATCTCCAAGCAAGGCAGGACCAGCTTCTTCTAACTAAGCGGGAAAAGCTTATTCCAGCAAGGATAGATTCATTTTTGTATGAATCTACCCAAGTGTTTTGTTTTGTTTTCAATTTCATTTTACAATAAAATCCCTAATTTTCACAAAGGACACCATGGTGAGGCTGGAAATTTAACTTACCCACATATGTTATAATTCAGCAACTCACAGGATTAGCCACTCATCTGACTTTCAGCTCTGACAGCCCTGTGTCTGCAAGAGATAAGGGCTTATTATAGGCCAGCTGGAAGTATCACAGTCTGAATGGAACCTTGCGCCCATAATTTAAAATCCTGTGCTGTCATTTTTCCTTTGTAAGCTCTTCAGGGGAGTCAGAAGCAGCCCCTCACCCCACAGTTGTGTTTGCCTTGTTCCCATCATGGTGGTCTCTGTCCCAGCAGCTGCTCGCTCTGATAAGCTTAATTCTGGGTGCTCATTTCAGAAAACCGTAGGTGATCATTTAAGTAATTATTTTTCTCTTGTGCAGCACAGCCTATGAGAATCTAATTTTCCAGTAGCTGCAGGTGGACATTGCTGCCATTAAAGCCAATCAGGTTGCATATCTAACCCAAGATTCCCATCTTCAGCATTTTTGAGGGTCTGATTTCTATAGCCACTTTAGTTATTAAACACTGTACCTATTCAAGAAACAGAAAGTACCCTACATATTATAAATAAAAAGAGATTTAGTACAGGGAGCTAGGTACTTATGCAATTATTGGAAGCCTGCAGGAACTGGTTCTAGGCTCAGTCTCCTGAGATGACTACTGAATCTAGGGGAGTTAGTTACTACGAAGGCCACCACTTTAAGTTGTGCTCAAAGAAAGTAGCTGCTGCTACTACCCTGACTGCCTTGCAACCCTAGAAAGCAGGAGAACGGACACCTGAAGTTATAATCCAGGGATAAGGGAGTCATATCAAGTAGCTGCAACCATAACAATTACTCCTCAAAACCCCGAAGGTGGATGGCAGACAGTGCAATGCTGCTGAAAGATAAACTCAGGATTTTATCACTTGTAGGAAACAGGTGTAACGGTACAAGACATATGGCTCTGCCTCAATTTCACCTTCTAGGCCTCCCACAGGTCTAATTCGCAGAACCCTGGCTTCTCTGAGTCTAGAAAATGAAAGAATGGGGGTTGGGTGAGCCAATCCCAACATCAAATACAGGGCTCTTGGATATCTTGCCTTTGCTGTGGAAAGATCCCTGCCCATAATATGCAGTTCAAAACCATATTGCCTTTATTTCAGGTGGGACAGTTTGTAAACCAAATAAGATAGGTTTTCCCATTTCTCTTTTGCTAGCTGATCTTACTCTTGCTTACCACTCATAAATGTCAGCTTTTGCTAAAGTTCCTTTCTAGCCATTTACCATTCTGCTATTTCTGTGTGTTCTTCATTGGAAAACCTATTATCTTCATTATGATGACTCCGAAATCTACTATTTTGGTTCTTACCTTTATTCTGAGCTTTAGTTTTGCATGTCTTCTTATTTGTAGACACTTAAATTTAGATACTGTGTTCTTACCTAAAACTCAGCAAGATCTAAAACTGAGCTCTTGAATTTACCCTTCCTAATCTCCTTGTTTCTGTTTATATATAATTAGACTTTCAAATCTAAAACTTCAGTTATCTTTGAGTTGCTCATCTTACTCAAACCCACACCCAGTTGATTCATTCTCATCCTCTCACCAGTGGACCCTTGTTTCGTTCCCACTTCTGCTTGAAGAACATTGGATATAGTGCCTCTACAATTCATGTAACAATTACACATGTTAAGCGATGTGATCCTCCTCTATTGTTGTCTTGAACAGCTACTTAAATATTGCTCTACTCTTTCTTCATGTTGAATTCACTGATTGATTGTAGTAAGAATGCATTTTTTCTT
>NW_006382931.1:0-3601 GCF_000327345.1 Myotis davidii
ATCCACTGAGCCAAACCGGCCAGGGCTGCTTGTGGCCATCTTTAATCTGCCATAGTTACTCTCTAGAAGGAACCCATAAACAAAGAAAACAATTTTGAGGTAGCAAATAGTGAAAATTCAGTAGCACATGCATTGAATTGCCTACACATGTCAGTAAAATGGGGATTGAGGCAAAAGGGCCTACATGGGCTCTGCTATAAGACTGACCTGGCTTCTGACCAAGCCGTTACTAACCAATTCATGTTGAACCCTTTCCTTCTGCATACAGTATGGTTAATAGTAAGACCTACCTGAACCTGAAACTGGGTTCTTCGGGAAGCAGAATTTGAGACAAAGTTTAGCAAAAAGTTGTCGGTTGGGGAGTGCCCGTAATGTCAACATCCGTGGAAAGGTGGAGACTGAAGCAGGATCGAGCGGAGGGCCCACTCCAGGTCTGAGGCAGACCAGTCATCACCTGTTGGACCTCACAGGGAGCAGCTTCAGATCATTCTAGTAGGCTGAGATGGCCAGGTCACTACTTTGTCCTTGGATGTGGCCACCTGGGGAAGGAAAATAGCCCTTGAACAAGAGGGCTCTCTCTCTCCAGCTGGTGGGCTTGCTAAAGGGGCTGATAGCTAAGGGCATCTGCTGGTGGCACACCTGGCAGCTGGGCAGCAGTGCCTCATTGGAGGGTGTTGGGGGTGTGTGAGTAATCCTTACAGACACCGCACAGCTCCTGTACACCGTGAGCACTGTTTAAATGCCAGCTTTTGTTTGCCAGGCGTGGTTGTGATGAAGGGTTTCTGGGCTCGAAGTAAAAGGCAGTTTGCCGACCAACGATGTGAAGAACAGACGATAGCTGGTGTGCATGTGTGAGGGCTGCATCAGCATTCAACAGAGCCTGGGTGGGCAAGGAGTCAATGGTAGCCAGCAAAAGCCCAGCTCATGGATTGGGAAAATTTGGGAAATTGCTAATACTTTCCCAGGCCAGTGTCAATAGGGAGCATTCTTCTTCACTGTGTGAATGAATGAAAAGGCCATGATCTTTCCCATAATCACTTGGCACCACTGGGGCAGGAGGTAATGGAAAGGTAATGGGCTCTGAGTTCAGATCCCAGCTCTACCTTCACCAGATGTGTGCACCATGGCAAGTTTATTGATCTCTCCGATCCTCCACTTCCTGGTTTTAAAATAGAGATAGCATGGCAAACTTACAGCAGTGCTTAGCGGTAATGTATATATAAATTGCTTAGAATAGAGGTATGAGATCAACAAGTGGAACTTTTTAGGGTAGATGAGGTCACTGTGACCTGTTTCTTTCTCCATGCAGAAAGTCCCTCTAAGATGAATCCCAGTGCATTAGATGCCACTTAAAACATGAATGAAACATCCTGTGTCAAGCTCCATGGTGTGCCCTTGCAAACGTGTGAGCTTGCTCCCGTGTCACAGGTACCGGGGAGGATGGGGGACAGCAAATTGCTGCCTTTCACAGATAAGGCAACTGAAGCTCTGAGACGCCAAGGGCCCCAGAGTGCATTAAGCGCCATTGAACCCATGATTTTGACTCCAAGTCCGTTCTTTCCCCTGCGTCACAGTGGCCCCAATTGGAGGCCCGGATGCAGTGTGTCTCTGCACTCCAGGTCTGGCAGGGGTCCTGGGTCCGAGCAGTGCCCACAGGATAGGTTTGGGGTTTCAGATGAGGAATCAGCACAGGCTGGAGTGTGCGCCTCCACCATCAGCTTGGACTGTCACGCTTTCTTCGTAATGATTAAAAGAAGGGAAAGGCGGCGGAAAAGAACTAAAGAAATCATCTCTGTACATTTTAATCTGGGTCCTTTTTGAGCGGTGTGATAAGGCAGACGTGGAAATGTCAGCCTCTCCTTATCTCTAATTGACTCAGGTAGAGGCAGCTCTAATCCTTGTGTGCACAGGAGCCTGGAAGACAGAGATGAGGCCAATTGATTCCTCCTTTTTAATTAACAGATGCGCTGCTTAAAAACAATAGTCTATTGGGGGCACTTTGGGAGCAGGAGGGAATGTAAGAGGGGCACCTCCATGGTAGCCACGTTTAGAGCAATACTGACAAGTGTCAGCATTTGATTGGAATCAGGCCTGAGCAGGGCTAAGTGATGTCCCATCACGGGCGTGGTCCCAGAAGCTGCTGGTAGGGGGACAAAGGAGCTTGCATGTTCCTCCATGCTCCAGTGGGCAGACACTGGGATTTGCCAGGCATTGTGTGTGGTGTAGGCCGTGGACCGCAAGGTGTCCATTTATGCAAATTGTCCCTCAGACGGCCCTCTACATTGGTGCTTGTCCAGGGCAGGTCATGAAGTTAGTGGTTTCCATCCTCGTTGGCCCCAAGCAATAGGAACTCCGCCTGGCTCTGTGTGAGAAGTCTCATTCATACGACTGAATAGAATCTGGAGTAGCTTTGCCCACACCCTGGCTGATGTGTCCACATGTCTCCCTACCCCGACCTTCGGCACGTAGAACTCACCACCTGTTCTCATCCCTGTGCCTGGGGTAAGTGGTTGGCTTTTGTCCTCATTCTGGAAAGTCTACTTATTCTGAACTCCAGGCTCCTTGGCTGCTGCCCTTATTTTCTACAAAATCACATCTGTTCTTTCTCCCTGGGAGCTGAATCTCCTGTTCTGCACTCTCCTCGCTCCCTTCATCTGTAGCCTTACATCAGGTTGGTCAAAACTATGGTCTCAGTGTACCTTTTCTATTCAATGAGCAACATCTCTACTTGGATATTTTCATCATCATCCCCATTCTATTCCCAGAATTAGTTTCTTGGGTAAAAGCTAGGATTTGCCTTGTCTCCTGGACATTGACCTTTTAACTCTGCTCTGCCCCAGCGGGTGGTGGGAAGGAGGAAGAAGCCTCATGGTTGAACGAGCTTCCCAAGACCCATCCTGGAAATAGAGCCGTTTCTATTATTTCTTTTATCCTCGGCTATTTTCAAGATCCCAGCACTCCAGAGTACTTCAGGGCCAAACAGCCACGGGTCATGATACTTACAACGTTATTGGAGTGTGCACTGGAGGATAATGGGCTTTTAATTAGTGCTCTTAATTTATTAATAGATGGGAGGTAGGGGGATGGACTAGATGGCCTCTGGATGTTTCCTTTCCAGGAGTGAAAGGTCTAATGGTTCTATAGATTTTGAAAGCAATAAATAAAAGGGCCATTCACACTATTCTGTTCATTTAAACTTATTTCTCTCTTTACACTTGTTCTTATTTTGTTTATTTTCATTTTACTCTTTGTTTCTTCAGGAGGACACATTAATCTGGGTTATGTATTTATCCTCCATTAGAATTCATAGACGCTCCTTAAGGACGGGGGAGGGGGAGCGGGCATGCTTTATCCTTTGCGGTAGCTCCGTGGTGATAATAAAAGCCAACATGTATGAAGCACTTAGCTTGTGTCAGAGATCGTGCCCCACCCTTTACATGTTTACATCCGTTCTGGAGGGAGGACTGTTGTTATCCACATTTTAGCATTGAGGGAGAGGAAGTTGGAGATGTTAAGAAACCTGTGCAGGTTCTCACAGCTAGTTAAGTGTCAGAGGTGCTTACTCCATATGCAAGACAGGCTCTTTGCATCTATCCTGGTG
>NW_006382932.1:0-3629 GCF_000327345.1 Myotis davidii
AAAAAAACATTTAAACAAAAATAAAATATTTGAGATATTTAATTTGGAAAAATGTCAGAGCTTTAGGAGCTAGAACACAAGTTGTTTATGGGCACAGTTTGAAGAAATTTTGGGAAGAATTATCAGCAGGCAGAGATAAGACATGTTAAGGAACTGATTGCTTATTAAATTACCAATGTAGGAATGCCTAGAATTCTTCCTCATAAAACTCACTCAGAAAGTGGTACTTTTCCTCCTCTTCTCACTAAGTATTGGAAGCTAGACACATTACTGCTTACATTTTTAGACCAACAGATATTAATGGACTTTTGTTAATGTTGCTTGGAAAATAGAGCACTTAGCATTTCTTTTTTTGATGCTCGTAGTAGATTTAGATAGAAGGTAGTAGTATTGAGATCTATTATCTATCTATCTATTTATCTATCTAATCACTCATCACCCTTTCTTTGTTTAGTAAACCCTGTTTGCTGAGCCATGTAAGGATACAAAACCAGAAAGAGCCAGAGATGAAGTTAGACTATATTTTCTACTTCATCACCTCTACCTGTCTGTGGGCAATAAGAGAGCTTCTTATACACTATAAAGGGACACCTATAACTAATTTCTTGGGCATCAGAGAACATTGTCACCATATCATTTTCTTGCTTATTTCTTGGAAGTTTTAATAATAGATTCCTGGATAGATAACTAACAGAGAGGACATATTTCCATTCCATGCTCGAGAAGTATAAAGTCTGACTCTGAGAAAGTCTATGAAGATGAAATACAGTTTCCTATGGAAGTTTACAACCAAGATTCCTGAAAAAAAATGTATATTTATTTTTGTATCTATGGCAATGGTCATAAGTTAAATATCCATGTGGCTAATTGAGATTCTTTATTCCATGGTAGAGTAATATCTCTAAGCATGATAGATTTAAAAGCAATAGCAACAAAAAATATTTTAATGATGGTATTATCTTTCTATATGGAGATAACATACTATTGTTATATTTCAAGAAATGTGCCAGATCTATAGTCCCTCTTCTCTAAGCTTCTCATTCACAATTTCTGCCAAGAGAAGAAGGTAGCTTCTTCAAATTAACTACTCAAGAAGGGGAGAAGGAAGAAAGAATTATAGAGGCAACATTAGATTCCAGCGTCTAGGGCTGTATTCCCCCTTGTACGTACATTGTAATTATATACTGACCTTTGAGATCAGTGGCTGGTTACTTATGGGATAATATGATTAAAGTATATGTAGCGAGTATGTTAAATTATTTTTAATGTAATTCTAGTGGAGAAGATCTGTGTAATTGCTAATTCCATTTCATTCTAGAGGCATCTGAGATCCCGTCCCTTGGGCCCACGCTTATAAACTAGACTCAGGCTATATTCACACAGAGGCCACTTTGAATTTGTTGATTTTGTTTTCCTGATGACTGATGTTCAGGGAGAAAGAAACTTATGGCTAGTGAGAAAGTGCATAGGAGACACACATGAACCTTTCAAGGGTTAATTTGTGGCATTTACATAATTATTAAAGAAAATGCTATGTATTGTCATGTTTGGAGTAAACTTTCTTTTCTTCTTCTCTGAAACATGAATATTAGAGCATTTGAATTGCTTTTCATTTTCATTTTGAATGGGGGCATGTTCAAATGCTTCAAAAGTGTTTCTAGTGGGTCAAAATTTTGTGGGTGACAACCCTTTGAAGGAGGTTAGAACTTTATCTGCTGATGAAGAGAAACTCTTAGGGGCAAGGAGATTGATAATGGCTTGAATTTCAGGAATTAGAAGACTTAAGGGGTCCAGAGGGAAAATGTTAGCCTTGCGGCAGTAGTATAAATGTGAGGAAAGTAACGCTGGAAACAGAGGCAATGGAGAATGAAGCAAGAGGTGCTGTGCGGGTGGGAACTGTGGCACAGAAAGGTAGTTAACAGAAGAGATGCCTATTGTATTACACAAAGCTTCACAATTCACCCAAGTCAAGTTAAATTCTTATTTGGAAATGTTATAAGAATTGTAAGCTTTGAAATGCTAATATGAAATTTACTTTTGTATACCTAAGGCATATTATAAATAATAACTGATAATTATATTTACTGCTGATGACTTCTGTTTCACCCATCATTTAGCTATTTTAACAGATTGCCAATATGAATTGATATATAATGCACTTTTATTTCTGTCCGTGGCCAGCACTGACTTAACATAGATGTCAAGTAGTTATAAAATATTTTTAGCCTTACTCCAGTTATTTGCTAACCATGATGATCTGGAAGTAAGTTTCCCTTGTTTTCAATTGTTTTGGGGCATATGTCAGTGATCTACTAAAGAGGTTCCTTGATGAGGAAATTGGTCCTTTATGCAAAATTTCAGGCATCTTTCTTAAAGAAGCTATGAGTTAGTGTCACAGACCTATCGTGTTATAATTGGAGAGTCAGATGCTCTGGGATTAGGCAAAGTAAAGGACTAGTTTTGCACTCACTTAAATATGTCAGGAGCCATATAGAGTGCTGTTGACACTGAGTACTCTGCAGGCTGATTCGGTTTATAAGCTATCTAACCTTTGCTAGTAGCTTTAGCAAAGCCTTAGTTTGCTCATTTGTAAAATTTGAGTACTGTCGATGGATACCCCAAAGAATCGGGGGATTAAATGAAATAACTGACACAAAGCACTTAGTTTAACACCTAGCTATTGCTGTCAAATACCACATTTACTAATTTCTATGAGAAGAGACATTTTTGTTTAGTCCATCCCTAGATCGTCAGCACAGTGACTGGAACATAGTAGGCAGCTGATGTTCATTCGCCAACTTAATAAATGAAATTACGGAGACAATGATTAGTATTTCCTCCGGGTTCAGAGTATTGGAGGTGGAAAAGACTGTATATATTATTAGGCTCCATTCTCTAGCAGGAGTTTAAGATTAATCCCTTGATCCCCACTGAGGAGAAAGATTGCCAATGTGGGACAAGTTCAGGAAATAATTCAGTTAAGAACTAAGAATGGGAACACTTAGTGGGATAAGAAAGTGGGCAAAGGTTTTCCTTTCTGTGTTGAGTACTCTTCAAGCATTAATTTTCTTTTGATTATCTTTCTGAAACATCTTTCTCTATTTTACTTCTTTCTCTATATTCTATAGGCATCCCTGACAACCCTGCTTACTTTTGCTTTTCTGTTTTTGAGTTTATCCTTCATGTAGCAAGGACAGGAAAAGAACCCTGGATCTGTACTAAATAAATTATCTAGATAAGCTCCTGTTTGCTCCTCAGTATCTGTTGGAATGTGTGTTCCCCTCACCTTATATTGAAAGAATGTTTGCTTCATAAGAAATGCAAGTCATTTAACTGCCCAGGGTTATCATTGATACATATTCAGCACAGCTCTCTCCATGCACTGTAACCTGTCTTCACACTCATTTTATGGAGTCTCCTATGTATATGTTAAAGAGTTAGTATTATAGTGGAAATTTCAAGAAACTTGAAATCTCTGATCACAAGAAGTTTACAGTCTGTGTTTACTAAATATTTAAGATCTTATGGGAATGTGAGTTACTTGGTTTGGAAAGTCTCAAATCTAAAGTAACTAACCACCATTGTTTCATTGTTAACAGAATTAGTGTGCATTATGGTCATACAGGTTA
>NW_006382933.1:0-3630 GCF_000327345.1 Myotis davidii
TTCCATAGTGAAAGGACTGGAGCCAGTTTGGGGAGCATCTCAAATGCTGGTCTGACAGTCACACCATTGAAAGAAAATGTGTGTAAAAGCTTCAGCCAGGAGCCGGGAGAACTGTGTAGCAGTTATGAAGTTGGGTGTGCTTCCACTTGATGGTGCTATTTTGTTATCCAAGACCTGTTGTGGAAAATTAATTGATTACATTGAAAAATAAATGTCCAAAGTTAATTGTGTTGTTTCACAAATAAAATAAATATCAATACTAGCATACCAACAAACCATTAGCATACTTAAAACTCTAAAAGTAATGTAATAAAAGAGATACCAATTTATATACAACAGATAAGGTGTAAGATATGGATCTAATAAGATCTATTTAAATCTAGATTCAAGTGTGTCTGAGATGAACCTATGAGATGTTTGATATTTTGTTATAAGAATTCAGAAGCATCAACAGTGCATTCCTTCTAGGAAAGCAGGGTTTCAATAACTGCTTTGGCTACTGGCAGTTTGGGCTACAGATTCATTCAACTCATCACCGGAAGTGACAAATAATCTTTATTGTAGTCTTGCTTATATTTTTTCATCCGTTTGTCATGTTTGACATAAACATGCTCATGTTTGAAAATTTGGAAAATGCAAAAGAGCAGAACAATCACAACCCATTGTTCATTGATCTGCTTCTCCAATATTTACCTAACGCTCTACCCAGCACTGCCAACTCGGCAGCCTTTCAGAGCCCGTGGCTGACCTGAAGGCACCCGCAAGCCCACAGAGGAGACAAGCACGCAGACGGGCATTTCAAAGCGGAATAGCAGGAAATGGCAGGAGCACAGAGGGCCAGGTAGGCTGGCAGGAGAAGATTTCCACAGAAGGCAACATACAGACTGGGTCTTTACAGTTATTTTTTGGTGGTGTTGTTTTTGTCTGTCCTTTGTGGTTTATAGGAAGGAGGGAGTCAAACAGATGTTTTGACCAAAAGCCCGGTCAGAAGAAATACTTAGGAGATGGTAGCTCAGCCTTTGGGTGTGAAAAGAAGCAACGGTGGGGGGTGTTGGGCTTGAATAGGCAGAGAGCGAGGCCCCTCATTATCTGAGTGGGATAACCATTGGTTCTTGATGTGGTAGGAGGCAAGCCCAGGATGATGGAGATACATTTTGATCTGTGACTCCTTGGGAAAAGTCATGAAGAGCTGGAATCACCATGGAAAGAAACAAGGGAGTGAGTTGACCAAGGATTATGACAGAGGATTCCCTGGGAGTTGAAGATCTAAGATTTAAAAAGATGAGTTTGCAGGGATGCTGATGGTCATTGTTTTAAAAAGAATAAAGGTACATAACTGGCATATAAAATCTAGCAGCGATTGCCTGTGTCATAGTAGTATGAATCCATTGTCGGCTCAACCAAGTTACTACAGAAGTAGAGAGAATCAGGAGAGTGGGGAGTTTATGTTCCTCATTTATAAAATGGAATGAGAGTAGAAATGTTGACTGCCTTATTTTAACAAACTCTGGAATGATATGAGTTATGATATACACTCTCTCC
Source organism: Myotis davidii (assembly GCF_000327345.1). Lineage (NCBI taxonomy): Eukaryota > Metazoa > Chordata > Mammalia > Chiroptera > Vespertilionidae > Myotis > Myotis davidii. The sequence continues at coordinate 1,543 of NW_006382933.1, forward strand.
ATGCGTGGTCTCCTTAAAACAGCATTTCTTCATCACACCCTCTCCCCAGCATGTTAGCAACAAAAGTGCCTTTCGTCCTCATCTTTGCATCTTCAAAAACCACCCATCTCACATGAACTTCTGCATGAAACATCCCTTATGTCTTCACTTATTCCTTGAAATCCCATTTCAGAAAAACACAACGTTTTTCCTGTAAAAATTCAGTATTTAATTATTTGTGTCAATATAAAAACAAAAGATGGTATGAAGTTAGTCCTGAACAGACCTCATTTTCTTAACTATCTACACAAGTGCAAGCCTTGTACACAGTAAGGGCTCCAAAATCAACCAATAACTAAAAATTATTGTGAACTGACCCAATTGTGTAATCAATTGTTTTCATTCCTAAAAATTCTGGGGCCGATGACAAGGGGCCAAGTAGAAATAGAGGTTTTAAGGGGAGAGTTCATAGTTTAGAGAAAGTTACTGTGAAATGTTGTATAAATTTCCAACCATTGGCACAGTGAAAATTTTAATTGTTAATTTAGCGTATGTTAAATTTTGAGAGGGTTAACTATGATCTAGTGTCTAGGAAGCACATAATATAAAAAATGTTTACCATTCACTGCATTAAAATGCAGAATATTGGTGCCTTCAGAGGACAAGTTAAAATATAACCTTTTTCTTGGCACTGAATCTGTTTATGTAATATAACATTGAGCTGAAGTTTTTATTCATGTCCACAGCTCTAGGAATAATCTGCAGTTGCTACAGAACCTTGTCAGTCATTTCTGATCTATCCATTTCAAAATGATTGACTTTTTCCTTGATAGCTTCATTGTAATGAAGGCGAGGCTACACTTTATATCAAATCTGAACATTTGTGTACGACAATTGCACTTGAACTTCCCAAATTATCAAGGGCTATAAGAAAATTTCAAATAGCTTTGTCAGGAAAAAAATTAAGTGGATTTCATAGCTTATCCAAAAAGCTGAATTTAAACATGATTCATATGTAACATTAGGAAAGATTTTTTAAAATTTTATCTTTTCAATGTTATTTCTGGATTGTAATTTTACCACCAGCACCATAGAATCTCTTATCTTTGCATTTCTGCTTTTTCCCCCCAAATGGAGCCACTACTTCCAACATGTCAGTCACATATGCGAGATTGGAATAGCAAACTGTGGAAAACGACGGGGATATTTCAAATAATCACCATGGCGTATCGGGAGAATTGTTTGGGTAAATTGGCACAGCATTCACCAGTTCTGTTTATATTACCTGCCTGCTGGTTTTGTTACTGTCTTTCTTATTGTTTAATATATAGCAACGAACTCAAGCACCTGCAGAGATGCTTGAAATCACGCAGGCCTCCAACTACAGAAAAGCAATTTGTTTGCATTTTTTTAATTCAAATAAAAATTTATTTTCTCTGGTTTTTGAAAGGCTATGGCACAGCATGCTCAATTTCTAAAATATTTTACCCACATAGTGTTGCAGTAGCAATGTTGGTTTTTCAAGCAAGACTACTTGGAGAAGAAGAAAAAAAGCATTTTTTTCATTGGGCCGGTCCCTAAGAACACATGCATCTCCTAGGCCACCCAGGTGGCCCGGGCTTCAGTCTCCCAGGAACAGCAACCTGGCCCAGTGGAAAGACCCCAGACACGGGCCCAAAGATGCAAGTTCTCCAGTCTCATCCGACACTGTCCATCGCTCATCAGTCTGTCTCTCAGCACAGGAGGACGGCTAGCTGGGAGGACCACCTCACAGAGAGAAAATGGAAGAAGTTGGTTATTTGCCATTAGGGATCTTGTACAGCTAATAGAGCCTTTACAACAACAATAATAATCTGGTCAGCATAACTCAGTGAAATCATACATGGAATCATATTCCAAATACTGCTTTTAATCTCAGGAAAAAGATAAATGTTATTCATACCTATAAATGAGACTTAAAACTCTAGATAAAAGCTGCACAGAGATTTCAATAAATTTGTTGTACTAGCTCATGGAATATATTTGATTTCTTAATGCGTATGATTTCTTTGATATTTTACTTTTTAAAGCATATTTATTTTCAAATCTCATGCATTTATGTGTATGTGC
>NW_006382934.1:0-3705 GCF_000327345.1 Myotis davidii
CAATAACTCAGGGTGATAATATGCAGAAAAAATGAAAACTGTATGCTTTAAGGATACATTTTGAAAAGTTTCCATTTATAATGGATAACATTCGTGTGAACCTTAAAACCTCTATTTCAAGAATTCAGAAATTTGTTAAAGATTTCTATCAGGATAGTTATGTAAAAAGTTGAAAATAGCTTATAATCTCTGCCACCTGCCCTTTCAGCACAGAGGAAAAAACTTAGTTATATTCTATTTTAGTAACATATGACTCAATTTTTAAAACCATTACTATGTTCAACTGCCTTAGTAAGCTAATAAAGGAATCATTGCTGAAGTTATGTACATCTTAATTGATAGAGGTTTTTTTTGGTTTTGTGCTCTAATTACTTTCAATATGTAAAGTTTCTGCTTCATTTTTTAAAAAAAATGATCAGGTAAATAATTGAGATTTAATAATGAATAAATTGCTCCTAGAAAGCTAAGATTGTTACAAATAATATAGATCTATGTTCTACTTTTAATGCGATCATAAGTAAAAAAGCTTCTTTGTTTTGGGGTGGTGAGAATTAGTGAAGAACAAAGTCTAAGAGTTCATTTTATTGTTGATATGCTACCAAAAGATTATCTTCTTCAGAATCAAGTCCATTCATGTGAGGTTTGGACACAGCATATTTCTCCTTCTTCACTCCCCTCATATACAACTCTTCACCAATTATTAAGAAGAGCAAGTTTAGGATCCTACTTTGTGTTTAAATCTTCAAAAATATTTAGTAAGTTTATTTGCCAATTGATTTTAAGCACTAGTTTGCACCTTCAGCCAGAACTAAGATATGTAAGCAAAATATAAAGAATCTCTTTTTATAGTAAAATAAATTAAGAGCATCTCTTACTTGAAATGTCCCTGAGCAGCTGCAGTACACAAGGGTGTAAAGCCATTTCTATCAGCAGCATTGACTTGGGCTTTGGCATTCAGCAGCAATCTCACACAATCTGTGGGTTTTAATAGAAAGCCACTTCAATCCCCCATTTAGAGCATTGGTGAGCCAAATTCTATAAAAGCTGTAGACAGATACTAAATCCAAAGGACCTTTCCCATGCACAATTCACCTGAAAATTCTATCACTTCTATCACGGCGAATGTCAGAGTCCACAGACTGTTTCTGGGGAAAGCAGACTCTCTTCCCGAAGACTGTAATACCTCAGGCTCACCAAGATGTGATTTTTATTTCCTGTTGGTGCTTTGGGAAGAGTTGCTGAGGAGTGAGAGAACCGTCTGTCGTGTGCCATATAACACTTTACCAGATTTTCTTACCAGACTATTCCAGAGAATGTTATTGGATAGAGAACAAAATCCATTTACCAAATTGAAATACCATCCTTGATATTTAAATTCTTACTCTGTTTTAATCTTTAAAATGCTCTTGTGTAGTAGTCATCCTACACTTAACTCCATGAATGAGAATACAAGTGAAACCATAGTCACCTGACCCAGGCATAAATAGCATATGGACTTCATGTTCCTCTTGTAATTTACCAGATTTCTCTATATTAAAAAAATTCCCATAGAGCTCTTGAAGTAAAAAATTCCAAAGTACTTTTAAAATAATGAGTTACTCTATCAGCTCACAAGAATCTTCCATTTAATCCACCTGAACACAGTAAAGCTCCGTAGACTTCCAGGGAAGCCACAAGATCGGAATTACTCCACAACCATGCGGCTTCCAGAGGCAATGCTATTTGACTTTGCATATGCAGTCAAATAATCTTGCTCTTCACTACCTTAAGTTTCAGAATATTTGACTATAGGATCGCCATGTTAAGGAACAAAAATTATTCCTAGATTTCATCAATATGTCATTTATAGTTGTACAACTTCTCAGCTTTTAAAAAAATCGAAATAATTATAAATTGTTTCAACTTCAGAACAATTTCAGACTCTTGATCTTTCCTAACTACTAAAACTTTCCCTCTCTGACTTTCACACATATCAAGTATTTCTAACAGACAAATCAGGGTTATGTTGTCCTAACCAAAATGATCACAGATGGAGGGCTTTCTTCTAAAATGTGCTATACAGTTACTAGACCTAAAATTTCTACCTACACAACACATTTCATTGCATATAAAACACAGATGACTCTTCTTTTCTAGCTGCACCAGATTTTATATTACAGAACTGTACAATTTGGATTTTTAAAAATGTACCCAAAATCTTTAAATGATGTTCAAAAAAATTATCCACTACCTGGAAGGGGAAACTGACCCCAAAGTAAACTCTTTGCTCCTGACAGTGGTTCCAAGGGCTTCGACTCTCTATCCTTTTGCAAGTGGGCAGTATAGTGTGGTGATATCACCATCTTTACCTGTATGTCCATTCTTAGCAGCAGAATACAAGGCAGAATGGCCATCTTCACAGGAGTAATGAATGTCCAGTCCTTCTTCATTAAGCAGCATTGATAATAAAGTGACATTTCCCTGGGCAGCAGCTTGCTGAAGGGTGGGCCTGCCAGCCAGGGGGGCAGGACCACCACTCATTAACAAAGGGGTTAGGGAGGGTGACCAGCCTGTGGGTTAAAGCGAGTCTCGTTAGAGGACAGGGGCAAGGACAAGGGACAGACTTACCCACTCCTTCCGGAGTCACACACACACAGACATAGGAGCATGGATTCCTGGAGGATTATGTGGTTTCTAACATTATCAGTCTGTTAATATTCACTTAGCACCAATCTGTACTGTCATTTCTATTTCCTATCTGCTAATTAGGTTAACATGCATGGTCACAAGTTATTTTTAGACATCAGTCTTGCACAGATCAGGGTTAAAGTGGGGATTGGTTTTAGGAAACGAAGATGGCTGTCTCATTTTAAAAGTTCAAATTTATCTTCAAGGTTTCAAAACAACTTGCTTTTTAAAATTACGTACAAATTTCAGTATCAATCTCAAAAAGGTAACTGGTATCTTCAGGTACAAGATAGAAATAGTTGTAAGAAACAGAGATTTTTCTTTCTTGACAATGTTTACAAGGTATTTAATTTTACATAAACCATTGAGATGGACCAAATACTGTCAAGGAACTACTTGTACTCCTTGAATTCCCTCATTTAAGAATAAAAATATTGGGGACCAACTACTATTCAGTATCAATAGTTAATAGAAGCACTACATATATGACTGGATCTAAAGTATACCACTACAAATAACATAATTTTGAAGACTATATCATCTGGCCATCTTTATAGCACGTGTTCCAGAAAATTTTAAGCAGCCAACAAGACAGGACACTGTAAATATAGATTTAACAAAAAGTTATCATAGTTAGATATTTTTCATCAGTATTTAGCAGCTTTAGGAGAGAATCTGTTAAGTGTGTGAAGACGGCTGCATATAGCATGTAAAATTTTCTGAATTCTTCCTTGATCAAAAAGCTGTAAAAACAGTAAAGTAAAAAAATTTTTATTTAATGTGACATAGAGGTATTTCATGTATTTTTGGCTTAAATACAGTTAACTTTCAAAACACATCATTTTATTTTCTTCCTTATGGAGCCTCAAACACCATTAAGCAATGTTGGTGTGCATATAAAGGCATACGTGCACATTGTCACTCCTCGGGGCATAGTTTCTACAGATATCTGGTAACATCCCATGTAGTAACATGTAATAGATGAAGCTTTTCTATTCTTTACACATTGGCACCAGGACACCATTTTTAGGTATATGG
>NW_006382935.1:0-3657 GCF_000327345.1 Myotis davidii
TTTTTTTGGCATAGCTTTGATGATGTTTTATTAAGTGAAATTGCTAAATCAATAACATTTGCTGGATTATTAATTCAGTCAAAAAGCAGGATTTCTGACCTTTTGATATGAATTGTTAGTTTATTATTAAAGTTCATTGTAGAAGATTTATTGCAGCTATTTCCTGAAATACTTATTTTTAAAATGCTATATAAATCTGTTTATTAAAGTCTGCTTGGGTTGTTGGTACTTGTGCATCATTAGATTTGTAGGACACCTACAGTGGCTATAGATGGATATACTTCAGTATGACATATCATTTTCTCATTAGACAAACAATTCATCAGGACTCCCTGAGCGGTGTTTACCTGTCAGGCCAAGGCCGCAGACACCATGGAGGGACAGTGGAAAATACTCGATGTAATCATTGTCCTCCAGGAGCTGATGTCTAATAGGAGGAAAATATATCCATGAAAATGATCACTAAAAGAGAGAGTAAATTACAAGATTGACACTGTTGATAACAGAGGGATAGGAGATTGTTTTAGATAGCATTAAAGATGGGAAGTGCTGACTTGAGGGGCATGGTGGCATCCAGGGCTCAGGGCTTAAGACACTGTCCTACCTTTAGTGACTCACCTGCAAAGGAGATGAAATGGAACCTGCTTCCAGAAAGTCTGACTCATTACCTTTTATGAGATTGCAGAAGGGATCTTCGCTTTTTAACAAGCTCTTGGGCAGTTTCCTCTGTAGGTTGTCTTTGTTCCACACCTTGGGAATATTGGCTTAACGTGGGTATATAGACACATCTTGAAATCAAGACGAGGAAGAAGTGGGTACTGGGAGCTTTGTGTGAATGGAGCAGCAGCATCAGTGTTGAACAAAGGCCTTTTTTGTTAGGTGAATGTTTGCATAACCGAGGGAACTCTGGTTAGAGAGAGACCGAGCTAGTCTAAGATAAAGACTCAGATAGTCTAGGCTTCTGGGAGTCAGCTCCTTCAAGATGGTAGTAACGGATCCTTCCTTCTGTCCCACGAAACAGTCTTGTTTGCTTTGTCCATAAATAAGATACAGTTTCACCAGGCTGATCAAACTAGAGCCAGCTAACCCTTTGGGGTTTCTGTGTTTTTTTATATAACTTTAAAAATGTTTGTAATAAAATGAATTCCTTTGACAAAGTGGTAAGCTGTGTGAGGGTAAGAATCAGAAAGCCACATAAAGATAGAGAGAGGACACAGGCAAGATATTTAGTGATAACAGATATTAACTGTGGACCAGTGGTTTAGAAGGAAGACGTGTGCTTGGGGAAAGTGGAAACAGTGAGTAATTTTTATAATATTTTATTACAGTCACACGGCTGTTGGAAGGTCCATTGAAGAAGTGGTTGCCTATTGTCTGTGACCTTCCATGCTTGTCAGTTTATGTTCTCTTGTCCTGCTGTTTGGTTCGAGTCTGATGAAAAAGGAGTACTATATCTAAATGGAGCCATGATTTGGTTATGATTAAAGGTCAACAGAGATGTATGTATGTTTAATCACTACTCACCGCTGATGTATTGGGTTAGACAGCAATCATGTTTTTAAACCATATAATATGTCCTGGTTCCTAGAAAATAAGAACATTATTTAATAGGTTTCTTTTACTAAAAATATGATTAAGTTTAGAGGAATAAATAAGATGAGAATGAGGGGATCCGGGTCTTGACTCCATCACTTTATCAGGTCTGTGAAAGTGGCAGGAGGTTTCAGCCCATGCCTCAAGTTTTCCATGTATAAATGAGTTAAAGTGGTCATTTAATAAATGGTATTCTTAATATTGATATTTGAAAGGCAATTAGTTACTTTCCTAGTTTCTGTCAAAATTAATGATAGCTTCCATGACAAATTTTTATGGGTACTTTAAATTATACATTTGCATGTGTCAAAAATAGTTCCTATCATCAACTAGTTTGAAATACATTGGTGGTCAGAAATAGCTTACTGTCATTTACTCACAAGGGCATTTTTCTCACATTCTTTGCCAAATCAAATGTGACCAAAATATATTAAGTCAGTTCGCTGTGGTTCATTTAGAATGTTCTACAGTGGTAAAGATGCAAAAATACCAGCCTGTCACTTAGAGAACCATTTTTTGGGTCAGTTGAACTCATACAAAATATTTTTGAGAGCTAACTCGAAACTGCTTCACCATTGGCAAGCTTTATGCACCTGTTTTTTCCCCATGCAGGCTCATACCTGCAAAACATAGAGAAATGTTCTTTTCTAAATGGAAAAACTCAGCTGTAGTCTGAATGAATGGGATAAATTATCTTTCTCACAATTATCCATTAAAGGGAGAATTAGAATTAATATTAATCACAGATGTTTCATCAAGTTTTATTATCAACCAGATTGACTGCCAAAGTGCTTTCTGGAAGACATTTTCTCTCCCTCCCCCACCCGCTCCTGAGAACAAACTGTTATTATGGGTCCTTAGATAAAGATTAATGGTTTTGGCAACTCATTTGAGAAAATCTGTATCTTACTGTATATTCTACTTCGGTTCCAGGCATATCTGGAAGCATGGCTTGTCAACTCCCCTATAAAATAAAGACACAAGGTAATAGAATTCTTCCCGCCATCAGAAATAGATTAACTAATGAGCAGCCCAAGGTGCATATCACCTGACTCATAATTTTTAGAATTTTGACAAGGCTTGTTTATAGATAAAATAACCAAAATGCCTATGGAATCCTGATATTTTAGCAGCTATATTTTTATCCATCATCATTAAATTATTTTAATATTGCCTTTCAGTTTTATGCCAACTCTTTTTAGAATGATTCATTACCAGCTGTGTGACCCTTGTAATAATTATGAATATTTGATAATGCCCCGTTCATTTGCCAAGTACACCATAGATGAGCATCATGTTCACTTGTAAACAATAGCTATCAGTTCTAGCTAACTGAAACAAATAAAAAAGAACTTTTTTCTATGAAAGACATTCATTTTTTTTTTTAACTGAAGACCTCAGGATGGACAGGAGCCCAGGCAATGCTGGGGATCCAGAACATAGAAACAAGTAAATGATCAGAATTATCTCATCAAGACCCAGCCGTTGGATTTCCTCAGCTCTATCATTTCTTCATTCCTGTGTCACTCAACTCAGGATTCAAGTTCTTGGAAGAAGGAATTTGATTGGCATATATTGCCTATCCTTTGGAAAGAATAAAGAGCACCTTGATTGACAACCCCATCAAGGCTGGGAGGAAGGAAAGAGGACTTCTTAAAATAGTTTGTAGTTTTTGTTTGTTTTTTAGCCTAAGGAAGGTAGGGAGTAATGCTGAATAGGCAAAAATAATCACTGGCCAAAACAAGGGTATGTGTCAGTGAATAGTAGTATAGGATATGTGGAATTGTTCAAAGCAAGGGGGGGGAAGTCTATGTAATAAATCCTTTTACTGCAACAGGGCACAAGCATCAATTTAACAGGAATGTTTCTAGTTTGTTGCACAGGAATGTTTTATCTTTGTCTAGTACTTTTGCAGGCTTTGCTGTGTTCCAACAGATTAAAGAGTGTGACTCATTTTTCAGTTAAGATTTCTCTCACATTTAATTGATTTCCTTTATTTTAATGGAGATAATAAGAAAAAGCAGACTCCAGACAAATAATAGAAAATAACCTATTTATTTATTT
>NW_006382936.1:0-3689 GCF_000327345.1 Myotis davidii
ATAGATATAGATGATATAGAATAGGATGTAGTCTTATCTAGTAAAAATGCCATCATCAGTTATAATTTAATTTTTTATATTTATCCAGTACTTTCAACCTAATCCAAAAGTTATTATTGAATTCTCCTTGTACTATATCTCTTTGTAACCTCAATGAAACTAGTCTTAAATGAAAACTTTCCCTTTTTAAACCTACTTGAGAGAATTCATGTATATTCTATGAGTTTGAAGTATAAATCAGTTGTTTTTACTGTAAGTGAATTTTGTTTCATCACCATTCTTGAGATAATCTTATAGATTAGCTTCAGATTTACTTCCACAAGTTTATTTGAAAGTAAGAGCTAACATGTGTAAACCATTTTGCAAATTACAATGTGCTTTTTATGTACATTAGCTTCCTTAATCCGTATAAAAATCCTGCGACTGAGGACCCAGGGCGAAGGAGACTAAGTGCTTGCCCATGGTCACACGCACATGTGAGGGGGGGCCAAGCACAAACCCCGTCTCTCAACTCCACATTTAGTGCGGTTCCCTGAAGATAAGGACACATGAATCCACAGTAATTCTCCCTTAGCATTAGTCAGTTTCATATTATTTTAAGCTGCATGTGCTCCATACATACAGCTTGTGTGTATGAGTGTGTGTGCATTAATTCAGACATATCAGAAAGCTGAAAAATAGAAAACACTGGAATTCAGTTACGCTAAAGCAGAGTGTTAATTTTACATTTTAATCATATTGATGAAGCAAATATTAACTCAAGTGTGAGTGTGGCTGTTATGTGTGTGTTGCCTTAAAAATGGGAGAAAAAGTCTACCTAGTTGTTAAGGTCAGAATTTCCCAGTCACATCTTGTCATACGCTAATAAAAATGTTTATCTTTATTTGCTTTCATGGAAACTAGTCTGTTTACATTTTATGAGAAATGTAGATTATCTGTTAGAAAAGAATTGCTTTTGGGTAACAAGCCATTGTTTCCTTGAGGTTGCATGGTTTTAAAAAATCTTAATGGGGTGAGGTCTGCTTTCTTCCTTTTATAATTGTCATAATCCACCAGAAATAATATATAATTCCATGTAGCTCTGCGGCTGTCTCACAGATGGATAGTATAATATGTCTCTGTTTCCTTCACTCTCACCCCGACCCTCCTACTTCTGTTTTCTGCACTCACTCACAGTCCCCCTAATTGTCACTTGGTAATGTATATGTGCGAGCATGGCCAGCGAGGTAACCGGGCCCGCTCGCGCTCTCCTGCCAGGGATGCACTGCCTTATGTCGTAAACAGTAAATCCTTTATGCTGAAAGCCTGTTCATTTTCACACCATTCACTTGTTCACTAACAGTTGTCCAGATTTGAGAATTCAGCCTCTTACACTAATCCTGCAACTGCTGGTCCCAGACAGGTGCAGGGATCAGACGGCTCAGTTAAGTAAAACATCTGGCCCGAAATGATAATGGACTCCTTTTACTCCCTCGACTCATAGGAGGAATGTGAAGTTTTCAAACGTTAAATCACACAATTAGGCTTTAATATTCACTCAAACATATTCCCCGACACGCAATGAGCACTAATATCCCACTATTTCTCGTATAAAGTAAGACCTCGAAAGGGCAAAAGCCAGGGAAACAGGATCAAAATTGGTGTGGACAACATTGCAGCAGCTTCCTCACTGGGTTTCAGCAGGTATCATGGCGCTGCTCTCAGAAAGGCCTGAAGGGAACTTTTGCAAGAAGCACTTCACTAGTTTCAATGACATTCTCAAGTTTTATAACTTCGTGAACTCAAAACAAATTATAGACTATTCAAGATGAGGAAGATGATACCTTAGGATGGGGTTATTTGCTGGAAGGTCTTTAACCTCGCCAGTGCCATTTGGAATCCAGTCATGGGCAGTGGATTCTGGGTATGATAAACTATTGACATTTGTGGTTCCTCCCAGCTCTAAGTGTGTGGTGACTTTATGATTCTACTGCTTGGTGATGGCAGACATGCTGTCCAGTTCTCAACAGGAAAATATAAGTATCATCAGGATTGCTGTTTTCAGCAAAGTTGAGAATTTCTCCACAAAACCTGCTCTTAGGTGGCATTCCCAAACATCCCTTCAGGAGCTGAAGACACTTTCAGCATTCATGGCCGGAGCCACCCACTAGAACTTTTACCGCCATCGGTGTCTAGTGAAGAACAGTTTTTATGAACCCAGGTCAGCCAAGTTTCATGAAGCTCAACCATCAGGAAAAGGTTGGATGAGGCATTAAAATGAAAACTCTGACCAGGGTCAGTGTGAGGGCAGGAAAAATGGAAAAAGTAATTTGCTTAGGGCTGGCCTTCCTGACCCTGAGTATGTAGTTGTGGGGTCCACTGCAAAATGAGAATGTAGGGACTCCTGATGAAAAATTAAGAATTTCAAGATGGCAACACAGAGCATTAAATCAAGCATGAGGCCATTCTAAGCACAGGACCATGTGTGAATGTCACATGCCCAGAAGGCTGGTCCTCTGGCACCTACAACCTCAGGGTATATCCACTACCTTGTGCACACTTTCAGGTAATGAGAGCTACTTGTTCATTCCTAGATCTCCAGTACTATTGAGCACAGTGCCTGCTCCACTTTTATTCTCTGTAAGTGTGTAATTAATTAGATGTTGATAAAAAAAACTTGCTTAATTAGTTTTAATTATATTACTGGACAGCTATTCTGGAGGATGTATGGCCCCTGAACCGGCAATCTCAGCATCACCTGAGAATTTGATAGAAACGTCACTGCACTAGCCCTCTTCAGACCTATAGAGTCAGAAACTCTGGGAGTGTGACCCAAGAATCTGTGTTTTAACAAACACTTGAGGTTCTGATTACACCAAAGTTTGAGTCCACTGGATCAAGCAATAGGTAAAGTGAATCTTTGATAAATCAGTGGTAGAAGAGCTGGAAGAGAGAATAGATCTGAAAACACGGAAGAGGCATGACTGGCAGATATAATGACTAAAGTGAGAAAAGAAGACCAGGGTAACTGCCAGGTTTGGGGCTGCAGTGACTGTGTTGTGGTACCACTTTATGAGACGAGAGGAGGAGCCTCTGGTCTCAGGAAACAGAAAGGATCTTGTCTGGGAGTAAATGAAGACTTAATGAAGATCCCAACTCTTTGTTCATAAGGCACTTTCCTGCCTTCAACTATCTAGAATCATTTAATGAAAAATTACTATGACATATTAGAAATGTCTGTATTTTATCTGCAATAGTCAATCGGCTATAATAAATTCAATGATATGCCAACTTACATACATACCCTCATTAATTTGAGGTGCCTAATCCTCCTATCACAAAAGGAAGTAAAGAAACAGACAAGAGTAGCTGGTAGTGAGAAAGGCTGGTTGGGACCAATTGGAACTATGGGAGGAAAAAAGACAGGATGAGAGAATGGATTGGGGTGTGAATGAAGAGGAGATAGCACCTCTCTAGGCAGGGTGAGCACAGTATATCATATCACATGTCATATCATGTCATTTCATATCATATATTATTAATATATTGTGTATCTTATATAATGTGGATAAAATAGAAAATAAAAATGAAATAGACTGAGAGAAGATATTTGCAAAATGTGTATAAAGAATTTGCATCTAAAATATATAAAGAAACCAAAAGCCAGTTAAAACAGAGGATCTGGCCGAAACCGGTTTGGCTCAGTGGAT